>NW_025227998.1:112595-127857 GCF_018294505.1 Triticum aestivum
CGAGATCAAGTGTCCAGGAAATATACACTAATGGCGCATCAGGGAACAGTGCGCCATTACTAGTTTAAACTAGTAATGGCGCGCTATACACCGGTGCGCCATTAGTAGTTTTGCGAAAAAAAATATAGTAGTGGCGCACTGTGCCCTGGTGCGTCATTAGTATGTTTGGAAAAAAATTGTTACTAGTGGCGCACCGTGTGTCTGGTGCGCCATTAGTGTCTTTCACACTAATGGCGCACCAGCACATGGTGCGCCACTGCTATATAGTAGTGGCGCACCACATGTCTGGTGCGCCATTAGTGGCCATTCCATCTATAGCCCTTTTCCTAGCAGTGGCCGCTCCAGACGACCCCTCTCGAAGCGGTGGTTCTCCTTGTAGATCTCCTGATTCCTCGCCTCTGAGGCAGCGTGTGCCGCGGCCACGGCGGCGGTAAGGCTGTTTGCGTGCTCGACGAGGCGCTCCTCCTCCTCCTGCAGGAATTCGGTGTAGCGCGCAAGGTCGCTGACGCACGTGCGGGCATCCACCTCCGCCTCCCGCCTTCAGGCGGCGGTGGCGGAGCGGGTGATGACCCCGGCGGTCGACAGTGGGCTGGCGGCCACGGCGGCCGACGACGGGGTGGCGGCCACGACCACCACCTCCCGCCTTCGGTCCGCGGTGGCGGAGCGGGTGACGGCCACATTACCCGGCAGTGGGGTGGCGGCCACGACGGCCGCCTCCCGCCTTCGGGCCGCGGCGGCGGAGCGGGTGATGGCCCTGGCTTTCGACGACGGTGTAGCGGCAACGGCAGCCGGCAACAGCTGCCGACAGGCACCTGCGGCGGAGCGTGTGGTGGGTGTTTCGCGCACACCCAACTAGGACACCACGCGCACTACACTACGCCGGGGACTGCGCCGCCGCCGCGGTGTAGACTCCCAGCTGGAGCTGTCCTCTGATGACGGTGGAGTGGCTGAGCGACGGCGACGAACTGGTGCCATTGGCGATAGTGGGAGAAGGAGGCGAGATAAGCTACAGAGAGGGAGGGGAAAATGCGACGCAGGACTATACGAGCTTGCGCGGGAACCTGCGAGGTTGTGCAGGAACGGGCTCACCGACGATTTATTGGCGCCACCGTTTGGCCTAAAGTACGCCCCCGCGCGTTGCGCAAGCTTGCGCTGTAAGCCGTCTGCTGCAGCTGGGTGACAAGACATGCGAGAGGAGGACGAAAGGCCACGTACACATACGGTTAATAAAAAAAATGTTTGCGATTTAATTACCTACTATACCACCGTCCTACTTTATAAGTATGATTTAACTAATAAAATACGTATGCATGTCGCCAAAGATTATATAGTTGGATTTGTATTTGAACATAGTTTCCAATTATATAATTTTTAAAACATGCATTAACATTTTGTTGGTTAAATTTGAGGGCAAAGTATGACACATATTATAAAGGAACTATCGACCGGCTTGTAGGCGACCATTTCCTACGTGTTCAACTGCTCTATGCGTGTGAATGCTTGCGGTTCAGGCGGCCGCGGCGCGCTCTGCTTTCGCGCCCCTCCGGGTGCTCTGCCCTCGTCCCTCCACGCGCGCTGCCAGTGTTTGGGGCCGGCCACGATCACGCACGTTCGTGTGCGAGTGGTTGCGTCGGGCGCGGCGCGACGATGCAGTTGCTCGCTGCAAAAACTGCCATGCGGACGCGCCGAGAATCCACGCCGCCCGGCCCCCTTTTATTCCTGTGGCCATTTACCTTCATCTCTCGTCTCACACAACACAATAAGCACGCCCACGAGGACACATACAGAGTGGACATCCAGCGGTTCGAATGGCGCTCCCAGCGGCTAACGATGACATCGGCGGGCAGTTCACCACGCATCACGTAGTGGACACCCTCGTAAGGGGGAAGGCCCTCTCGGTGGTGTACACGAACGATCTGGTCTCGGTTCAGAGCTCCATTCAAACTATTGAGCAGTTCCTTGCCGAGGGCAAGTACCAAGTGGTCGGCTTCGACCTCTAGTACACCGTCGGTTCTGCCGGGCACGATCAGAAGGTTGCCGTCGCCCAGTTGTGCGTGTGACATGACGTCCTCGTCTACCACTACCACCTTGCCACAAGGCCTTGCGAGCGTTTGTCCAGGTTTATCAATAGCTCGGACTAGAGTTTCGCTACGGTGGACACCACCAACGATATAAAAGCGCTCAAGGTTTCAGACTTGAAATGCGCGAATCTTGTCAACATCCAGCACAAGTACAAGGTCCGGGGCAGCGACAAAAACAAACTGAACTCCCTGGTTGACCTCACCTTGGCCATCATCGACCCCTACTACGCGAATATGAAGGAAGAGAGCAATAAGGACAAGAACGTCTGGCATAGTGTGTGGAATGAGAGATTGGATGAACAACATGTCAAGTATGCAGCCATGGACGCATACACAAGCTACGAGATGTACAGGCAGATCGTTGACATGAGGAACTGTCTTCTTCCTGACCCAGACGAGGGATCGAGCCACATAGAAGTGGCGGGAGCATCACAAGAAGTAGATTACTAGACGATCATTTCTCCTACTTTAGAATGCATGCAATTGTTTATTGAGGTGTGTGCGAATGATCTGTATAGTCACTTATGTAATTGGATGTTTATTTTAGTTATATATATACATGTTATTCTACTGTAGACAGAGCTATTCACACGGCTTATTAGCAGCAATCATCTGTGTTATTATTGGTCTTCGAACACATTTCTGATTACGGACCTGTTTGCCGCGTATCACAAACATCTTGTTCAGTTGAACCGTTTCCATTGTGTTGCCTAATCACACACAGTTCATCCCAGTGAACCGTCTGATGTATATCGCACACGCCTTCATCAGGCTGCCCGTTTCTTTTGTTCCTCCTCATCCCAAACAGTTAATTGAGCTGAACAGTATTCCCTGCATCGCACACACAACTAAATTCTGAACAGTGTTTGATGCATCTGTCATCGCAAACGTTTTGCACCATTTTTGACTGTTTTTTTACACTACCGTTTGCGATTATGGCATCACACACAATTTCGTCGAAGGGTCGCTGATCGTAGTGTCGCGTTTGGACCATCCTGCAGTAGTGCTAGTGACGCGGCTTGAACTACGTCGGTATTTCCTCAAAGAGGAAGGGGTGATGCAGCATAGCAATGGTACGTATTTCCCTCAGTGATGAGACCAAGGTTATCGAACCAGTAGGAGACCCACGCAACACTACGAAACAATTCCTGCACACACACAAAAATACTTGCAACCCGACGTGTTAAAGGGGTTGTCAATCCCTTTCGGGCAACGGTGCCAGAAATTGTCAAGTTGACGAGATAAAATTGTAGTAGATTGATAGATGCAAAAAAAGAAAATAAAATCCAGCGAGGTATTTTTGGGTTTTTGACAATATAGATCTGAAAATAAAAGTTTCAAATAAATAAAATAGCAGAATAGATCTGAAAATATATGATGAGAAAATAGACCCGGGGGCCATAGATTTCACTAGTGGCTTCTCTCGAGAAAAATAGCATACAGTGGGAAAACAAGTTACTCTTGGGCAATTGATAGAACTTCAAATAATTATGACTAGGGAAAGGCCTAGGATTAAAATTACCTCTATAAGCATTGTTATTGAAATTGTTTCGCGAGATAAAATTCACATCTACGGCATCACTATTTTGCTCAATCAAAGTAGACAAAGGCACATCATCAAATCAATGGGAGCACTTTTATTAGCAAGCAATTTCATAAGAGCATCAACTTTTTCACTCAAAGAAGAAATTTCTTCAAGCGAATTAATTTTTTAACTAGTAGGAGCTCTTTCGGTATGCCATTGTGAATAATTTGCCATAATATTATCAAGCAATTTAGTAGCTTCACCCAAAGTAATTTCCATAAAAGTACCACCCGTGGCGGAATCTAAAAGATTTTTAGAAACAAAATTCAATCCCGCATAAGGATTTTGTATGACCATCCAAAGATTCAAACCATGAGTTGGGCAATTTCTTAGCATCAATTTCATACTTTCCCAAGATTGCGCAACATGTTCATAACATGTTGTTGTTGGTATTGGAGAAGTCACACAACTTGGTGTTCTCTTGAGTCATTGTGACTACGCAACAAGATTGCACTCAAAACAGATCTGATGAGAAAACGGCGAACGACAAAGAGGGCGAATAAAACGACAAATTTTTGTGAAGTGGGGGAGAGGAAAACGAGAGGAAAATGGCAACTAATGTAAATTGCAAGGAGATGAGATTTGTGATTAGGAACCTGGTAGATGTTGATGATGTCTATCCGGCAACGGTGCCAGAAATTCCTTTTTATGCGGCTTGAACAACGTCGGTATTTCCTCAAAGAGGAAGGGGTGATGCAGCACGGCAACGGTACGTATTTCCCTCAGTGATGAGACCAAGGTTATCGAACCAGTAGGAGACCCACGCAACACTACGTAAACAGTACCTGCACACACAAAAAATACTTCCAACCCGACGTGTTAAAGGGGTTGTCAATCCCTTTCGGGCAACGGTGCCAGAAATTGTCAAGTTGACGAGATAAAATTGTAGTAGATTGATAGATGCAAAAAAAGAAAATAAAATCTAGCGAGGTATTTTTGGGTTTTTGACAATATAGATCTGGAAATAAAAGTTTCAAATAAATAAAATAGCAGAATAGATCTGAAAATATATGATGAGAAAATAGACCCGGGGGCCATAGATTTCACTAGTGGCTTCTCTCGAGAAAAATAGCATACAGTGGGTAAACAAGTTACTCTTGGGCAATTGATAGAACTTCAAATAATTATGACTAGGGAAAGGCCTAGGATTAAAATTACCTCTATAAGCATTGTTATTGAAATTGTTTCGCGAGATAAAATTCACATCTACGGCATCACTATTTTGCTCAATCAAAGTAGACAAAGGCACATCATTAAATCAATGGGAGCACTTTTATTAGCAAGCAATTTCATAAGAGCATCAACTTTTTCACTCAAAGAAGAAATTTCTTCAAGCGAATTAATTTTTTAACTAGTAGGAGCTCTTTCGGTATGCCATTGTGAATAATTTGCCATAATATTATCAAGCAATTTAGTAGCTTCACCCAAAGTAATTTCCATAAAAGTACCACCCGCGGCGGAATCTAAAAGATTTTTAGAAACAAAATTCAATCCCGCATAAGGATTTTGTATGACCATCCAAAGATTCAAACCATGAGTAGGGCAATTTCTTAGCATCAATTTCATACTTTCCCAAGATTGCGCAACATGTTCATATCATTGGATATGAACATGTTGTTGATGGTATTGGAGAAGTCACACAACTTGGTGTTCTCTTGAGTCATTGTGACTACGCAACAAGATTGCACTCAAAACAGATCTGATGAGAAAACGGCGAACGACAAAGAGGGCGAATAAAATGACAAATTTTTGTGAAGTGGGGGAGAGGAAAACGAGAGGAAAATGGCAACTAATGTAAATTGCAAGGAGATGAGATTTGTGATTAGGAACCTGGTAGATGTTGATGATGTCTACCCGGCAACGGTGCCAGAAATTCCTTTTTATGCGGCTTGAACTACGTGGGTATTTCCCCAAAGAGGAATGGATGATGCAGCACAGCAACGGTGGGTATTTCCCTAAGTGATGAGGCCAAGGTTATTGAACCAGTAGGAGAACCACGCAACACTACGTAAAACGGTACCTGCACGCAAAGAACAAATACTTGCAACCCGACGTGTTAAATGGGTTGTCAATCCCTTTCGGGTAACTGTGCCAGAAATTGTCAAGTTGACGAGATAAAGTTTTAGTAGATTGATAGATGCAAATAAAAGCAACTAAAATTCAGTGAGGAATTTTTGGGTTTTTGATAATATAGATCTGAAAATAGAAGTTGCAAATAAATAAAAAGGAAAATAGCAAACTAGATATGAAAATATATGATGAGAAAATAGACCCGGGGGCTGTAGATTTCACTAGTGGCTTCTCTCGAGAAAAATAGCATACGGTGGGTAAACAAATTACTGTTGGGCAATTGATAGAACTTTAAATAATTATGACAATATCGAGGCAATGATCGTTATATAGGCATCACGTCCAAGATTAGTAGACGACTCCTGCCTACATCTACTACAATTACTCCACACATCGACCGCTATCTTGCATGCATTTAGTGTATTAAGTTCATGGAGAAACGGAGTAATGCAATAAGAACGATGACACGATGTTGACAAGATCTATTTATGTAGTAATAGACCCCATCTTGTTATCCTTAATAGCCACGATACATATGTGTCATTTCCCCTTCTGTCACTGGGATTGAGCACCGTAAGATCGAACCCATCACAAAGCACATCTTCCCATGTCAAAAAATCGATTTAGTCGGCCTAACTAAACCATAGATTCGAAGAAGAAGTATGAGGCTATAAGTAATCATGAATATAAGAGATCAAAAGACTCAAATAACTTTCATGGATAAAAACATAGATCTGATCATAAACTCAAAGTTCATCGGATTACAACAAACACACCGCAAAAAGAGTTATATCAAATATATCTCCAAGAGACCATTGTATCGGGAATCAAAAGAGAGAGAGAGAGGAAGCCATCTAGCTACTAACTACGGACGCGTAGGTGTACAATGAACTACTCACGCATCATCGGAGAGGCACCAATGAGGGTGATGAACCCCTCCGTGATGGTGTCCAGATTGGATCTGTGTTGTCTAGAACTTGCGGCGGCTGGAATTGTTATTCGTCGACTCCCCTAGGGTTTATAGAATATTGGGATATTTATAGAGCAAAGAGACGGTGCGGGAGGCGGCCGAGGTGGGACAACCTACTAGGGCGCGCCTGGCCCCCCGGCGCGCCCAGGTGGGTTGTGATCCCCTCGGAGCCCCCCTTTGGTACTTATTTGGCCCAACAGGTGTCTTCTGGTCCAGAAAAAATCACCAAAAAGTTTCGCTGCGTTTGGACTCCGTTTGATATTGATTTTCTGCGAAGTAAAATAGAAGCAAAAAACAGCAAAATGCACTGGGCACTATGTCAATAGGTTAGTCCCAAAAAACGATATAAAGTTGCTATGAGAGCCCTCCTCCTTCTTCTTCTTCCTTGACCTCCCCCCTAGATGGGAGGAGGGTTTCCCCTCTGATCCTTGGCCTCCATGGTGGCGGAGGGGCGGGAGCCCCTCCGAGATTGGATCTCTCTCTCTGTTTCCTTCTGTTTCTGCGTTTTTTTGCTTTCTGGCCTTTCATCTTTCTTATATATCCAGAGATCCGTAACTCCGATTGGGCTGAAATTTTAACACGATTTTATCCGGATATATGCTTCCTTGTGGCCGAAGGTCACCGCCAACCAACCTACGGGGTGGCCACTAGCTTTCCAGGCGCGCCCTGGGTAGGGGGGCATGCCCCTTGAGCTTGTGGGCCCCTCAAGCATCGTCTCGCGTTGATTTCGCTTCCCAAAAAATCACATATATTCCAAAATACACTACAGGAAACAGGAGGTTTGCCGTCAGTACTGCTCTTTGCCGTCAGCATTTCATCCGGACAGACAGTAAAGAGTAATTTTGCTGACGGCAAAGGAAAATGACGGCAAAATCATGCTTTGCCGTCTGTAAATAAAAACACAGACGGCAAAGATACTTTGTCGTCTCTGTTTTTTTTTACAAACGGCAAACATAAAGAAAACGCAGACGGCAAAGTCTTTGTCGTCTGTGTTTTTTTGCAGATGGCAAAGTGAGCTATTTGCCGTTTGTAAATAAAAACACAGACGGCAAAAAAAAGCACAGCACACGGATCGCTCCCACGGATCGATGACGTGGCATCATCATCCACCACACATGTGCAGCCCACTCCCAGCACTCTCTCTCCCTTCAGCCCACCACGCCGCACCCAACCCCACCCCATCTTATCCACCCGCAACCCATCCTCCCAGAAATCACGCTCCAACACACACATGCACAGGAAAAAATCTCTCTCGTTACTAAAAAAGGAAAAAATCTCTCTCTGTCTCTCTCTCTCTCTCTCCCGATTACTCTCAGATCCAATCCCCTTCTTGGTTGCGACTCCAATCTGGCCGGCCGGCCGGCCAACATTCCCGGCCACCCAGCCGCCTGCACCATCCCGTCCCTCCCCGACTCCCCATGCTCTTGTTCTTCCTCAACACAAACGGAGCAGCCTCCCTCGCCATGCTCTTGCTCTGCGCCATGGAGTGCCGCCAGCGCGCGGGCGCCGTTCTCAACGCCACATGCCGCCACTGGCCCAAGGTGGAGTGCATCAACAGCGCCCCCACCCCATCCGCTGCTCTCCCGGGCCATGCACGTCGCGGGGGCGCCCACCTCCTCCTCCAGCCGGATCTCCCTTTCGTCCCGGAGGAGGTCGCCTAGCGGGAATGCGGGATGTGTTCGTCAGCGCTGCTCCTCCTCTCTCCCTTCCCGTGCTCTCCTCTGCAGCCAGTGGCCTCAAGCTCGCCGTTGCTGCTAGTCCTCTCTCCCATGGCCGTCTGCCTCGCGCCGCCATCCGCTCCTGCTCTTGGCCCCAACCACCCGAGACGCGGCCCCGCACGAACCACCAGGAGGCAACCCTGCCATGGGCGCCCCCGCTCGAGCTCTTCGTGCTGCCGCCACAGGAGTTCTTCGCTGCCACGTCACTGCTCACCGCCACGACGCCCCGAACTCCGGCCACGAGAGTCGCTCCGGTCACCGAAGGAACAGGAAGAATCACAAACGCAAAAACAAAACAGAAAGAACAACAGTAGAACTAGCAGTAGGGCCGCATGTCATTTTTTTAGTAAACAAATATTCGTTGCCGTCTGTTATTTATCAGCCTGACGGCAAAGAGATAGTTTGACTGATGGCAAAGATGCCATTCTTTGCTGTCTCTTATTCTTTTGGCTGACAACAAAGTATGCTATTGGCTGACGACAAAGTCTTTGACGTCAGTGCGATGAATTGCTGACGGCAAAGCAGCCTTTGCCGCCATACTCTTTGCCGTCTATGTTTGCCGTCAGCCGGCTGACGGCAAACTCTTTGCCGTCTGTATTTCGCCCTTTGCCGTCTGCACTCGCCAGACGGCAAACTACCTGATTCCTGTAGTGATAATTCTCCATAAATTTTTATTGCGTTTGGACTTCGTTTGATATGTGTATTCCGCGAAAAAAAATGCAACAAACAGGAACTGACACCGGGCAATGGATCAGTATGTTAGTCCAATAAATCGTATAATTTGTTGCCAATAGTATGTGAAAGTTGTATAATATTGGCATGGAACAATAGAAAATTACAGATATGTCGGAGACGTATCAGCATCCCAAGCGTAATTCCTGCTCGTCCTAGAGTAGGTAAATGATGAAAAACATATTTTTTATGTGCAATGCTACCTAGACATGAGTGATTCAAAGCAATAGTCTATACTTTGATATAAAGACATCATGACTTAGGAATCCCAACGAACAATCATGTCTTTCAAAATATCAATGCTAAAGAACGTTATCGCTACAAAATCATATAGCCTTGTCATGCTCTATCGTCATCACACAAAGTATTTATCATGTACAAGCCCGATGACACGCGAAGCAATTGGTTCATACTTTTTAACGCGCTTCAGCTTTTTCAAACCCCACGCAATATATGAGCACAAGCGATGGATATAGCACTATGGGTGGAATCGAGTATGGTGATAGAGATAATATGGAGAAGACAAAAAAGGATGAAATTATCACATCGACACGGCTAATCAACGGGCTATGGAGATGCCCATTAATTAATGTCAATGCGAGGAGTAGGGATTGCCATGCATAGGATGCACTAAGAGCTATAATTCTATGAAAGCTCAAACTGAAAACAAAGTGAGTGTGCATCCAACTTGCTTGCTCATGAAGACCTCGAGCATTTGATGAAGCCCGTCACCGGAATATACAAGCCAAGTTCTATAATAAAAAATTCCCACTAGTATATGAAAGTGACAACATATGAGACTCTCTATATGAAGAACATGGTGCTACTTTGAAGGACAATTGTGGAAAATGATAGTAACATTGTCCCTTCTCTCTTTTTCTCTCATTTTTTTCTATTTTTTGTTGGGCTCCTTTTGGTCCCTTTTTTCCTTTTTTTCGTCCGAAGCCTCATCCCGACTTGTGGGGAAATCATAGTCTCCATCATCCTTTCCTCACTGGGACAATGCTCAAATAATGACTATCACTACAAGAAATACGTCAACTTATGACCTTCTATCAGTGACCCTGAATGAATTGGTCATAAATTTATGACCATTTTAGACCAATTGGTCAAAAGCTGTTCGGGGGGCTGCAAACCCTAAACCATAACTACCATTTCGGTCAGAAAGGTCATAATTTCATTAGAGCAAATGGTCGTAAAGCTGGCAGCACTGTCCATTACCTCAGATCTAGCTGATAACGACCAATATAAATGGTCACTACACTCGAGTTCGAATGCATTAGGATTATTAGGCAGCCACCTCAGCAACCTCGCTTATGTGTCATTGTCTAGGTGCCATTTTTGCTTAAATGTTTATATTGAACAGACAGGCGGGGCCCATTTGATAGTAGGTGGGCACACAATGTTAGGTGGGACCCATTTGACAGGCGGGGCCGAGCGCTTAATTCGCCCAAAAAAGAGCGCGAGCTGGGACTCAAACCCGCGACCTGGCGCTGGGTTCGCTCGTTCACTACAGCTGGGCTAGAGAGGGACTGTTGCTCGTGTATGAGAATTTATCTATACATTATATAAAACCACGACTCTCTCATATCAGTGACAAGTGGGACCTTCCGATTCAAATAGGCTGCAAAAAGTTATTCTGCAACTGATTCAGATCAACCAGTATGGTTTTTTAAAAGACAGGGTGATTCAAGATTGCTTGGGGTGGTCCTATGAGTATTTGCACCAATGTTACAAATCAAGGAAGGAGCTGCTGGTCTTAAAATTAGATTTTGAAAAAGCATTTGACACTATTGAACATCAAGCAATAATTGACATTTTGAGAGCAAAAGGTTTTGGTGAAAGATGGATATCTTGGATTCAAATTCTGTTCAACTCTGCTTCTTCTGCTGTGATGTTAAATGGAGTTCCAGGCAAGAGATTTTACTGCAAAAGGGGGGTCAGAAAGGAAGACCCTCTCTCTCCACTTCTATTTGTGCTAGCTGTTGATTTACTTCAGTCCGTCCTAAACACAGCAAGAGATCTAGGTCTTATCACTGCCCCTCTTCAAATAAACTCCTGGCCTAATTTTCCAATATTCCAGTATGCAGATGATACACTGATAATTATGAAAGCTGATGCCAGAGAACTTTTCTGTCTTAAAGCTCTTTTAAACACCTATGCAACTGCCACAGGGCTCAAGGTCAATTATTGGAAATCTATAATGGTTCCTATTAACATACATGAGGAAAGAGTGGAGATCTTTACTAACACTTTAAATTGCCAAAGAGGAGAATTTCCATTCACTTATCTGGGACTTCCTTTAGGATTAACTAAACCCAGTGTGGAACAATGTTTGCCAATGGTTCAGAGAGTAGCAAAAAGGCTTGCTGGTTTGGCCACATTTATGACAAGTGCTGGAAGACTACTACTGGTCAAATCAGTTCTGGCATCCTTACCAATATTCTTCATGGCTTGTCTGGATGTTCCTGTGACTATCAAGCGCCAAGTGATCAAATACTTGAGACACTGTCTTTGGAGAGGTTCTGACATGGAGGATCACAGACCAGCTTCTGTTTCTTGGACCACAGTTTGTAGGCCAAACGTTCAGGGAAGACTTGGAGTTATGGACATCTTTGCTCAAAATAAAGCTTTATTAATGAAAAATCTACATAAGTTCTACAATAGGCATGATATACTTTGGGTTAACCTCATTTGGGAGTCTTACTACCAGGACAATAAACTCCCAGGAGAAGAATTGGTAGGGTCATTCTGGTGGAAATCTATTCTTCACACTACAAAAAAAAAACACATCCGTGACATTTTGGGCTGAACGAAAATCTTTCTTGTCATACTTATGACACTTCTATGACGATAATTGTGACAAAACCCGGTATCATCATAGATTTGGTGGGGTCCTACTTCTATGACAAAAAATCATGACAGAAAATGGGATTTTCGTCCTGGGCGGGCCGGAGACGCAGCTGCATGACATTCTTTGGGCCGTGCATGACGGAAAAAACCGTGGTAGAAGCGAGGGCGCGAAAAATATCCGGGAGTCCCCGGTTACGGTGGGTGGTCGGGGCCAAGCGATGCGCGTTTCTCTCGTACGTACGTGCGTGTGTGCGAGGCGTTGGGCTCTAACTGAACCCGAGCGATTGCACTGCAGGCTACGCATCAGAACTAATTTAACTGGTCCAAAAAGATCATTTTATAGCTATATCAGAGATAACCATGGAAACAATTGATAGAACATAAAAAAAGAAAAACAACATTTAGCTTCTTGTATGCGTACAAGTGACAGGAATATACAAACAGAATTACCTTTGGGTGCTCAAAACAACCTCACTGCAATTACTCTATACAATTTGGTTCTGTAAAATGGTACATCAGAAGTTCCTTTTTAGTTCTGATACAATAACTATGCATGAGGTGCTAGCTCCAGTAAAGGATTATGCCACTTAGTCCAAGATTTTTTGACAACGAATAATATTAATGTACGGGATGGTCCATTTGTCCCCAAAATACTGAGATCCAACTTGAACCATTTTCTCAACTTAATCAGGTAAGTACTCGACATAACGAAGCATAAAAAAATTCAAGAAGTTTGACGACCCAGCAATAATAATGCTCCACGCACACATTTCTTCCACTCTGATTCCTTGATCATTACCATACCAGTGACAAACCTATGTGCTGCTAATGAACCCCCATAAGGTCAAACAACAGAGTATAGCAAACTGTGCGAGAGCAAGGCAGCAATTCTGGAGCACATACTTTCACGTTGAATGCATCAACAGAAAGAAAATGATGAACATTTGATCTGGAAAGTTCCATCCAATTTGTCCATTCCAACCACGCTGATGATGACCCTTCTTAACCGTGAGGCCACAAGCAACAAACTGCCCCATCTTGCAATGATATACTACTCACAGATAACAACAATTGCATAGGCGAAGGCAAGCATGCCAAAGAAAAAATCTTACCCCTTTGCAGCGAATGTGTTCGGCCATCTAGTCGCTGGCGATGGCCCAGACCATGAGGTCTCCGGCCAACCTCCGCTTCTCCTTCCAGGCAGCGACTAGTGCGCCTAGCGCACCTCCACCCTAGACCTCCTCTGCTGGAGGGCCACCCGATGCAGCCGTGGCCGCTAGCAGGGGCAGTAGCCGGGAGCATCTGGAGATGCGGAGCAACCGCCGATAGCCGCTAGGAGGGGAGCATCCGGAGATGCGGAGCAACTGCCGATGGCCGCGAGGACCAGTGCACCGCTGTCGTGATCTTAGCTAGTGTTGCGTCGCCGCAACGCCACCTCTCTCTCTCTCTCAGAAAAGATGCATTCAGTATAGAACATAGGTCACTGGAATATAAGCAAAATAAAATAAATCATAATATCAAAATGCAGGAACAAACTTGACTTTGTTAGAGAGAGAGAATTGACCTTGTTCTTCACCAAAATCTTCTTCAAGATTCTTCTTCTTCTCTTCTTTCTTTAGATCTACACACATCGTGTTCAGAAAAATCAAGAACTCAAAATTAAATTCAGCTAGCTAACAAGGTCTGCAACCATTAGGGAAAAAGTTAACTATGCTCACTTGTAGTGGGTTAATAAACGTTGAGGGTTGCTGGCCATAAAATTGTTGTAGACCAACTCCACGAACACCAGCAGGGAACATTGCCATGCGCGGACCAACAGTTTGAGCCGTTGAAATAGGATGCTATTGTGAATACCGTGCCTGCAACAAACAACAATATTAGTGTCAGAAAATCTAATTGCTGCACAAAAGCAGCACTAATAAATAAACAACATGGAAACCGTATTTAGGTAACATATACAATTTTCCTGGTCTCCTGAGTATTCAAGTACATCCTTGCATCAGGGACGCCCTTTTCCCTTTGTAAATGTCTCAATAGTATATTTAATTCTTCGAGAATCAGAAAGAAGATTTGCCCTCCATTTAGACAAGGGCGATGCTAGGCGCCGGCGCACCGGCGCAATTTCGGCCGGTCCACCTAGAGCCGTTCGATCTGGACGGGCATAACCGTCAGATCTGTCCTCTCTCCCCTTTCGTCATCCTCCCCCACGGAAAAAAGAGGAGAAAAAGCTAGCGCCACCGCCGCCGCTTGCTGGATCGCGCACACAGACCCAGACCCATGCTGCCCTCGTTTTGGACCACCGCTGCCCTTGCTCGCCGCCGGCGCTCGCCGCCTCACTGCCGCCGGCCGCAGCACCATCTTCGTCGCCTCTTGCGTTCCTCGCCGGATCCACAGATGCAGCTGCGTATACGACAGGGTTGCAGCTCCGGTGGCGACGGTCGCCGGCCGCAACACTCCTCGGCAAGCTCGCAGTGTACCTCGCCTCGGTTGCCGTCCATGGTTGTAGCACTCTGGTGGGTCGCCCCGCCCTCGCTATCGACGCTCGCTGCATGAGTTTCCAAGAACAAAATGGCCACCAGTCACACCATAAAACGAATGTAGCAAATAAACATGTCGGTCGTACCAAAAAGCATCCACGGTCGTAGCTAAAACATTGTTGTCGTCGCCGCGGGTTGCAACTCACCATGAATGGACGTAGCAAAAGCATTCGCCGGTTGTAGCAAAAATCAACGACGGTTCCAGCAAAATCATCATCGTCGCCGTGACGGGCACAGCTCCGCCGTGAATTGAACGTAGCAAAAACATTTGCCAGTTGTAGCAAAAATCGACAACGGTTGTAGCAAAAAATTCTAGTTCTGGCACAGAACCCACATGGTTGTAGCAAAAAAAATGTGTGCTGGCTCCAGCAAAACACAAAGCCGATGGTAGCAAAAAAAATGGCCGTTTCCACCAAAAATCCAAAGATGATGGTAGCAAAAAAAGATCCGTGGTTCCAGCAAAAAAATGAGATGGTGGTAGCAAAAATTGATGCTGATTCCAGCAGAAAAACAAAACCGATGTAGCAAAAAGAAATTGGGGGTTGTTCCCCGCACATGACAACGCCGCCCGGTGGCCGCCGGCGATGTTGTGGCTGGTGGCAGCAATTCTGTGGCTGGTTGTAGCACGTGCGGATGCCGGCTCCAGCAAAAATCCTTGCACGCGCAGCCATCACCGGGGAAAGGTGGAGCTATGGCCATGGCGGGTTGCAGGCTCG
>NW_025227998.1:128264-132493 GCF_018294505.1 Triticum aestivum
CGGGGGTGGGCATCGGCCACGGCCACCACATAGCAGAAGGGGAGGAGGCGAGCCTCATCAATGTCTTGATGGTGGCAGCCATGGCGGAGAAAGAGGGTGTGGGGAAAAGAATCAGAGGAGGGAGATGATGGATGGGTGCGTGGATGGATAAGCGAAAGGTGGGCGGTGCGCGGGTCCCACAGGACACAACATAGTACAACGTGCGAGAAGCAGGAAGCGTTCGATCGATGTGTTGCATCGTACGTGCCGCGTGCGACCGGCCCAATCTTCAGCCGGCGCACCGGCCACAAACGTTTACCTTTAGACAATGGGTAGCATAACAGGTGATCAGGCCGCTGACGATAATTTGGGAAAATGTATCTAGCTAACAAGGTGTGTACAGCAGCATGCTCATAGAATAGATCGCAAATGTCGAATTCAGTTATTTACACGAGGAATGGCCGTCCTGCTGGCATGCCTCACCAAGAATTATCTAAGAGCTAGTTATTCCTATCAAGCATGCACGCACTATGCAAAAAACAACCCAAACGATTGTAAAACTGAGGGATATCATCTAAGACTGTTGACATAAAAACATAACTTAGTCCATTCCAATAACCCCGTACAAACATTTATCTTTTCTAACTGAACTTTGGATTTGCAAAATAGCATATTCTTGAGCAGCAACAACTTTAGCTTGCCTATAAATTTACCTTACTGGTTAAGATAGTAGTTGTGCATTTGTTAGAAGCTAAAACTACTAAACGGGTATTTGAGAGATTCCTTTCATATGCATGTTTCAGGAAAGTACAGTGTAGGATGACATAATATTTTTTTCACCAACCAAGACACACAAGCTAAAATTACAGGAGGGGTAAAGAGAATTATGTGTATCAGTATATAAAAAGAATCCTTTCATGCATGCCATCTGCAGGGGAATGTCGGTTGATTCCTTTGTCAACAAACAAGATACTGGAGTAAGCAAGAGCAAGGAAGTTAAAAGAAAACTCATATATTACTTCCTCCTAGAAGTATTCTGTATAACATTGACTCAGTACAAAAAATTGTAGATGCTTTGCCTTAGATGGGATGCGTAGCTAGATAGCACTGGTCCTCCATTGATCCGGGGTGAGACCCAGCCGTGGAGTAAAACAAGGAGAAGGCCGGGATGAGCTCCTCCTTGGATCCGGCAGCGACCACCATGGCCACCTCGCTGGCGTCGTCGGTGGTGGCCGGGGAAGCTACGTTGGTGGTGGCCATGGCCAGATCCGTACAGCATGACGACGGGAGGTCGGGGAGGGAGAAGAATGGCGACAGTGGAAGTCCCTCTCCGTCGATTTAGCGACATGGACGGATCCATCCTGGAGGAGGTCGGTAGAGGTTGAGAAACGACAACGTGGAGGTGAGCGCTAGTCAGTGTCGATGGAGAGGAGGGCCTCGGTGGCGGCCATGGCTGAATCACGAAGGAGGGGAGGCGACCGTGACGTCTTGAGGTGGAAGACGACGAGGATTGGGATGCGGCGGCGGCTGCGGCTGCGGCTGGAGACGTGAGGCGAGGTAGGGCTAGTGAGGGATTGAGGGAGGGAGGGCGCGTGGATTTTTCTCTGGTTTTTGTCAACTGGTTTTGTCATTTTGTGTGCAACAATAAAACCATCGGAGGGGTGGTGCGAGGTGGGACTAAAAAAGGGTACGAAAATAAAACCGGAGTACCAGGCTACCAACTGCTCCATTAGGAGTAAAGACTACACGTGCACTCCCTCCTCCCCTTTTTCCCTTTTAGCGATGTGAAAACACATGCACTCGCTTCGTTTCGAACATGATTGATTATGCTTAACTGCAATGCTTCACCCGCATCCTAGTTAAGCATCACTCGCAAGCCCCGATCATCGCCTAACTGCACAGGGACGAAAACGCAACCTCTGGCTCCGCGCCATCCACCGTCGCCGCACGACGACACCAGCCCATCGCGTCCACGCAGCCCCCCGTGCCCCTCTCCGAACCCTTCAACACCTGCTTCGGCTGGCATCCCTGGCCACCGTTTGGTCCATGGCACCCCTTATCCCCACCCCTCCAACATTGTTTTGAGATCTATGCTAGCCAACATTGTTTCTCTTTTTTGTTTCTCTCAAATGAAACAACATATAAATTTTAAACTTTGCAGGTCAAACAAACTTTAGAGTGTCAATGTGTGAAAAAACTTGCAGATTTTTGGTCCAATATAAACATATAAATTTTTTCTCTACCGTTTGAGCTCATGTTCATGTTCTTCATTTGTTGAGAGAGAAACACATGACTGTAGTTCTGCAAAGCAATTTATAGTGAACTTTGAATATAATGATCATATGTGATTCTATCAAGAATCCCTTTACACATGTTACTCGTTCTGATAGCAGTTTTCTTGTTCTCCAGAGAATCTCTTCGACTTTGAGGAATCAAAATTTCTTGGTTTGCTCACGCCTTGGTGTAAGTGCTGCAGGCAGGCCCCTGGATCCAGGATGTGTTGGAGATGCAACCTCCAAATATTGGGCTGCCCAGCTTGTGGGGGTGCTAAGCTGCTCAACCCCTCGTCCTCTCTGAGCTAAAGTTGAGGTAACGCCATCCTTTTCTTGAAGAGCTAAAATGGCCATTGTTTTGAAAAACTTTAGCAAACTGTGTGTGTGTAAGCATCACGTTTTGGTTCAGTTTCAGATGACTGCAATGTAGCAAATTGTGTGTATGTATGATGTATGCATTGTATATACAGATCATGTTTCTTCTAACTGGACAAGAGGACCCCCTCTGCACTGCACTCTTGTACTGTCACATAGATTGCCTTGAAAATGTTGTGGTTGCTCCAGAACAAACTGGTTTAATTTGTTAGCTACTTAAGTGTAACAACCGACACATTATCTTTCAAAAATTTGCTCCTGATGAGATGGGGTTCATTTGATGGTTGCTGTTGTAGAATAGCAGGGTAGTATACAATCAGGATAGCTTGCTGACACATATAAGTTGTTTTATATGCTGCTGCTAGCCATCATCAGGAAACAAGTTCACTGTAGGGTTCCCATCCTGACAATCATTCAATGTCGTTCTGAACTGAAAAAAAGAGGGGATATTGTTGTGCCTAGCGTGAAAGCGGGTTGAGCATCAATCGAGCAGAGTCTGCTGCAGTTTTTAGTGGCTGATATATGTATTAAATTTTTGCTTTCTCTAAAACCACACGTATCTTATAATCTGATCGACTTTTCTGTGTAGATTCTGAGCTTCCAAGTGTATGTGTATGCAAATGTGTTTCTGCATACAAATAGATCATTCTTAGTTAGATATAACATGTACTAGCTAGCTCTTCTTATGATTACATGGCTCACACCCTCAAGCTTGAGGAGTTGATCTCCTAGGGGAGGTTGATATGTTAAGTTCCTTTCTAGATGCATGATTACTGGCATCCACTTATGATTTGTATGGTCTGCGTGTGTAGATAAGGTTGATGGTTTGGTTGTGTATTTCCTACATCATGTCGTGTTGGATGTTATGAGAAAAAAACTTAACTTTTTGAAGGCCATGCGTTAGATTGGTGTACAAGATGATATATATTCTTTCTCTTTGTTTATTGGGTGCTCTGTTGCATGATGACGTTCTTAAAAAGACAAGTCCATAGTGATGGAACCATTTCTTGTTGTTTCTTCCCACAACAGCCGCCACCATGGAAGGTCCCACTTCTCCCGATGAGCAAAAGAGCGGGAACTCGCAGTAGCAGGCACTCCAGCCTCCTACCGACGAGCTACAGGCACTAGACAGTATGCCCTCCTCTCCTTCCAACCCCTTCCTTGTTGTCAAATCTTGTTTGCCCTTGGGACTTATTACTCACTAGCCTAATATGCAATATCTATTATTTATTAATAAACGGAAGTTTATGTGTTATGTAATCCATGATGACATTTTGTCTTTTTGTAATTGTGAGTGCATAACTGAAAAGCGATGCATCCCGAGTGACATCAGTTGTATACCTGTATATCTGAAACTAACTTGTGTTTGTCAGTATGAGACTTAGAATTCAGTTACTTCTGGTAAGCACCCTTTGCAATGAAGAAAGCCAACTAGTTATCCTCTAGCGTTGAAAGCAATAAACCTCCTTGTAGCTGTAGCTTTCTTGTAATGCCGAGAACAAGAAATTCTTGGAGCCACTAGTGCAGAACCGGGCTTCAGCGCCGGTTCGTAAGGGCCTTTAGTGCCGGTTTCACAACCGGCACTAAAGAGTGGGGACTAAA
>NW_025227998.1:132761-135066 GCF_018294505.1 Triticum aestivum
CCGGGTGCGTGCAGGACATTAGTACAGGTTGGTAACACCAACCGGTACTAAATGTTTGGTGGTGTTTTGGTATTATTTTTATTTTTCCTTTAATTTTGTGTTTTCAATTTAATTTAGTGATTATTTTAGTTGTTAAATCATTAGGTGAAAGTACCGCAGATTAGTTTCGACTGGATGCATGTGGATCCTAGCTAAGTGATCAAGTATATGCCATATCCATATTATACTTAATCACTTAAGTGATCAAGTATAATATGGATATGGCATATACTTGATCACTTAGCTAGGATCCATCCAGCTGAAACTAATCTGCGGTTTCTTTCATAAATGATATAATAACTCATCATCATCATCATCATATTAATATAAAAAATCTTGCATCATATCATCAACAACAGTAAACTAGCTAGCTAAAAATCATCATAGTCGTCATTACCACTGTTTAATCATCATAGTCATTACCGCTATCTAATCACCACCAAAACTAGCTTAAAGAAAAAACATTCACTTGTACCAGAAGCAAAGATATCATCGAGTTCAACATGGTCATGATATTATAAGCGTTCAGAACACCACAAAAGTAAATCACCCTTTGAGATTAAGTTCAGGACGAAGAACACGGACATGAGAGGACAAAAGTACTAAGAGCATGAACTAGCTAAATCACCCCTGCTGCTCTCTCTCAGGTAAAATAGCATAGAACATGTATAGCTCTCCTGATTCATCATACTGGAGCATGCAGATGAACCTGTCTCCTAATCATGGGTTGCGCTTCTCATTGCTGCCCCCTAGTACTTCTCTGGGATCGTTAATAATTTTGTTCCAATCTTTCACTATTAAGCATTCATCACTTTTAGAAATCCTGAATGCACTCATGTGCAATGTAGGATATCTTGGCCGTAAGCTAACCATTGACATGTGACCTTTAGTCTCGATCCACTGAGGCACAACTGTCATCGGGAGTCCCTGTTGAAGAACATCGTATAGTAATTAATATACTTAGCAATGAAAGTTTAGCAAAAAAATAATGTATGCAAAAGATGCACTGAGGACAAATAGTAAAAATCTTACCATCTTTCGTAAATAGATGTGACCGTAATTCAATACGATCACTATTGGTCGCATGTTTTGAGTACTAACATTTCTAAGTGTAGGAAGAAAATTTGTCTTAACAATATGAAGATCCTCAAGCCATGAAACATAATGACTTATCTCCTCACAGTTTAGTTCAGCTCCAGGACACTAGTAGGTCATGTCTACGAAGCGCCGGACATGTTTGCTTGAATGGAAATAAGCTGTCAATAGAAATTAGTTGTCAACTATTTTTGAATAAATAATATCAAAGACATAAATATGGTTGAGAAACTCACATAATGGTAGAACTGGAGGCGTCTGCACATCGACTCAGATGTCTCTATTACCTTCAATATCATCTTCCGGACGAATATCAAAGGTGATAACCATATCAGGATCAAATGCATAAGCCTTGCATAGTGCTTGCCAAGTTTTGCATTCAAAATAGGTGTACGTGTCTGCATTGTATAATTTGACGTTGAAAGTATAACCATGCTCGGTCTTCACGTAAACTCTCTTTACCTCCATAGTTTCCATAGCACTGAAACCTATCTTATCCAAGACAAAAATTCTTACATGGCAGGGGATGCGCTAGTAGAATAGTGAAAATTTAAAATTATAAGTTGAAGCAAATGAAGCATATATAAGTCATGCTTAATTACGAAAAAAGACTTGTCGTTGTGACTTACTGTATCCACTTCGAAGGTCTCATCCAGCTTGATGCTGAAGCGCCTATCATCAACAAGGAAATTTCTGTCGCACAGGCCGCGCTGGTCTTCACAGTATTCGCACTTAATGAAATCTTTTTCGTCGTCAGACGACATTTCCTATGTTCATATAGGTGAAACATTAAACACTTACTAGTTCTATTAATTCAACTACTTCTATTAGTTCAACTAGTTCTATTAATTCAACTAAGCATTTAATAAAAATAAACTTGTTCTATTAATTTTCTTACTAAAATAAAGTAGCTAGTTCTATATAGTAATATTTTAATTAGATTATCAAATCTCAGATATCTAAATTTTCTTACTAAAAATAAACTAGTTCTATTAATTCAACTAATTCAACTAAGAATTTACTAAAAATAAACTAGTTTTATTAATTTTCTTAGTAAAATATATATATAAAGTAGCTATATATAGTAATATTTTAATTAGCTCATCAAATATCATATACCTAAATTTTCTTACTAAAAATAAAATAGTTCTACTAATTCAACTAGTTCAAC
>NW_025227998.1:135667-136711 GCF_018294505.1 Triticum aestivum
CGACGGCGCGGCGGCGGCGGCGATGTCGCGCGAAGAAGTTGGAGAAGAAGTGGATCGATGAAACTGATTTTTTCGTAAGTGCCATATATATAGGAGGGGCCTTTAGTACCGGTTGGAGCCACCAACCGGTACTAAAGGCCAATTTTCGTCAGGTCAGGCGGCGGGAAACGGCCCCATTTAGTACCGGTTCGTGGCTTGAACTGGTACTAAAGGCCCACGCATTAGTACCGGTTGGAGCCACCAACCAGTACTAATGGTTGTGCACTGCCACCAGCGGTGCACAATGTTTAGTCCCACCTTGCTGAGCGAAGGGCAGCCGCACTGGTTTATAAACCCAGCCGCGGCTGCTCCTTCGAACTTCTCTATATAGCAGGCTTCTAGGCCTAACTTCAGGGCGCTGCCCTGTGAGCCTGCTGGCCCTTCTGGGCCTGTATTTGCAGCGGCCCAACAATTTTTTATATAATTTTCTTTTATTTATTTCTGAGTAGTGTTTTTGCTGTATTTAGTTTCTTTGTGAATATAACAATTTTTATATAGTTTTTTTCTGTTCTGCATTATTTATTTTCTGCTATTTATTTTTGAGTAATTTTTTATATAGTTTTTGTCTTTTCTGTTTTATTATGATGCATACTAAACGCGAAAATAGGCTGGAGTTCAAATAAGTTTAAAAAACATTGAAGCGCCCGTGTAACAGATGAGTTCTCGTCCGAAACCCTGATACTCCGAAAGAGATTGTCCAGTTTGTACACGAGGTGCGTCCAGTTTTCGCCGTGACCCTCTCTACTCTTTTGCACATGCTATGCGGGTGAAATGATGATACCATGCCAAGTTCCAACATTTTCAGAGTTCATTTTGTAGTGATTTTCAATTTCACCGTCATTTAGCTCTCTAAACAAATCGGTAAATGACTGAAAAACAACAAATGATGTTAGAACGTGTTGAAAATTGATGACATCGCTTTGAATGATGCATACTGAACGCAGAAATAGGCTGGAATTCAAATAAGTTTAGAAAACATTGAAGTGCCCGTGTAACAGATGAGTT
>NW_025227998.1:136985-137789 GCF_018294505.1 Triticum aestivum
TGCATACTGAACGCAAAAATAGGCTGGAGTTCAAATAAGTTTAAAAAACATTGAAGTGCCCGTGTAACAGATGAGTTCTCGTCCGAAACCCTGATACTCCGGAAGAGATTGTCCAGTTTGTACACGAGGTGCGTCCAGTTTTCGCCGTGACCCTCTCTACTTTTTTGCACATGCTATGCGGGTCAAATGATGATACCATGCCAAGTTCCAACATTTTGAGAGTTCATTTTGTAGTGATTTTCAATTTCACCGTCATTTAGCTCTCTAAACAAATCGGTAAATGACTGAAAAACAACAAATGATGTCAGAACGTGTTGGAAATTGATGACGTCGCTTTGAATGATGCATACTGAACGCAAAAATAGGCTGGAGTTCAAATAAGTTTAAAAAACTTTGATTATCATAAAAAATACATTGATTATCAATGATCTTTTTGTGTACAATCTGAATTGTCAATATGAGTCTTCAACGGTTTAGAAATCGGTGAAGACTCATATTGCGACCACAAATTCTACACATAAAGTTCAATGAAGACCAAGTGCTTGTGATAGTTTGAGAAGTAACAAATTTAAGGTGGTAAAAATCTTGCTACACTGGTAGAAAAAGAGGCTTCCATATGCCCCCATTAGTCCCCAAAACAATCGAACCGCGACCAAAGGGGTCTTTAGTCGCGGTTCGGGAGGAGACCCGCGACCAACTATCTGGGCCCAGCGCGCTCGGTCGACAGCTGGCGGACGGGAGGGGCTTTAGTCCCGGTTGGCCTGGCCAACCGGGACTAAAGGTCCCCGAAGGCCTTTAGTCGCG
>NW_025227999.1:0-1398 GCF_018294505.1 Triticum aestivum
CATAGTCTGATGAACATGTATAAGTCATGAAGAGAGCAGTAGCAATGAAACTGAAACGATTATAATGCTAAGCCAACGGATAGGTCATGTCAATCACATCATTCTCCTAATGATCTGATCCCGTTCATCAAATGACAACACGTGTCTATGGTTAGGAAACATAACCATCTTTGATAAACGAGCTAGTCAAGAAGAAGCATACTAGGGATAATACGTTTTGTCTATGTATTCACACATGTACTAAGTTTCCGGTTAATACAATTCTAGCATGAATAATAAACATCTATCATGAAATAAGGAAATAAATAATAACTTTATTATTGCCTCTACGGCATATTTCCTTCAGTCTCCCACTTGCACTAGAGTCAATAATCTAGTTCACATCACCATGTGATTTAACACAAATATTCACATCTGTATGTGATTAACACCCATAGCTCACATCGTCATATGACCAACACCCAAAAGGTTTACTAGAGTCAATAATCCAGTTCACATCGCTATGTGATTAACACCCAAAGAGTACTAAGGTGTGATCATGTTTTGCTCGTGAGAGAAGTTTAGTCAACGGGTCTGTCAAATTTAGAGCCGTGTGTACTTTGCAAATATTCTATGTCTACAATGCTCTGCATGGAGCTACTATAGATAATTGCTCCCACTTTCAATATGTATGCAGATTGAGACTTAGAGTCATCTGGATCGGTGTAAAATCTTGCATCGACGTAACTCTTTACGAGGAGCTCTTTTATCACCTCCATAATCGAGAAATATTTCCTTAGTCCTCACTACGGATAATTTTGATCGTTGTCCAGTGACCTACTCTTAGATCACTATTGTACTCCCTTGCCAAAACTCATGGCAAGGTACACAATAGGTCCGGTACACAGCACAACATACTTTATAGAACCTATGACTGTGGCACAGGGAATGACTTTCATTCTCTTTCTATTTTCTGCCGTGGTCGGGCTTTGATTCTTACTTAACTTTACACCTTGTAATACAGGAAAGAACCCTTCCTTTGACTGATCCATTTTGAACTTCTTCAAAACTTTATGAAGGTATGTGCTTTGTGAAAGTCCAATTAAGCGTCTTGATCTATCTCTATAGATCTTGATACCCAATATGTAAGCAGCTTCACCGAGGTCTTTCGTTGAAAAACTCTTATTCAAGTATCCCTTTATGCGATCCAAAATTCCATATCATTTCCAATCAACAATATGTCATCCACATATAATATTAGAAATGCTACAGAGCTCCAACTCACTTTCTTGTAAATACAGGCTTCTCAAAAAGTCTGTATAAAACCATATGCTTTGATCACACTATCAAAACGTTTATTCCAACTCTAAGAGGCTTGCACCTGTCCATAAATGGATCACTGCAGCTTGCACACTTTTT
>NW_025228000.1:0-1860 GCF_018294505.1 Triticum aestivum
AGAGCGGAGGTTGGAGTCGTGAACCCCTGGAAGCTCAAGTCTCCTCGGATATCAGCGACATAGTCCAGATTCCCAAAACTAATCTGGTGACCTGGGGCGTAGCTGTCGATCTGCTCTAGATGGCCAAGCGAGTTGGCCCGCAGTGCGTGTTGGGGAACGTAGTAATTTCAAAAAAATTCCTACGCACACGCAAGATCATGGTGATGCATAGCAACGAGAGGGGACAGTGTTGTCCATGTACCCTCGTAGACCGAAAGCGGAAGCGTTAGCACAACGCGGTTGATGTAGTCGTACGTCTTCACGATCCGACCGATCAAGTACCGAACGCACGGCACCTCCGAGTTCAGCACACGTTCAGCCCGATGACGTCCCTCGAACTCCGATCCAGCCGAGTGTTGAGGGAGAGTTTCGTCAGCACGACGGTGTGGTGACGATGGTGATGCTGTACCGACGCAGGGC
This sequence comes from Triticum aestivum, assembly GCF_018294505.1. NCBI lineage: Eukaryota > Viridiplantae > Streptophyta > Magnoliopsida > Poales > Poaceae > Triticum > Triticum aestivum. Next base: position 460 of record NW_025228000.1, read on the forward strand.
TTCGCCTAAGCACCGCTACAGTATTATCGAGGTGGACTATGATGGAGGGGGGCACCGCACACGGCTAAGAGATCCAATAGATCAATTGTTGTGTCTATGGGGTGCCCCCCTGCCCCCGTATATAAAGGAGCAAGGGGGGAGGCGGCCGGCCAAGGAGGAGGGCGCGCCAAGGGGGGAGTCCTACTCCCACCGGGAGTAGGACTCCTCCTTTCCTTGTTGGAGTAGGAGAAGGGAAGGGAGAACGAGAAGGAAGGAAGGGGGCGCCCCCCTTCCCTAGTCCAATTCGGACTAGTCCATGGGGAGGGGTGCGGCCACCCTTTGGGGCCTTTCTCTCATTTCCCGTATGGCCCATTAAGGCCCAATACGAATTCCCGTATCTCTCCGGTACTCCGAAAAATACCCGAATCATTCAGAACCTTTCCGATGTCCGAATATAGTCGTCCAATATATCGATCTTTACGTCTCGACCATTTTGAGACTCCTCGTCATGTCCCTGATCTCATCCGGCACTCCGAACTCCTCCGGTACATCCAAACACATAAACCCATAATATAACCGTCATCTAACTTGAAGCGTGCGGACCCTACGGGTTGGAGAACTATGTAGACATGAGCGAGACACGTCTTTGGTCAATAAACAATAGCGGAACCTGGATGCTCATATTGGCTCCCACATATTCTACGAAGATCTTTACCGGTCAAACCGCATAACAACATACGTTGTTCCCTTTGTCATCGGTATGTTAGTTGCCCGAGATTCGATCGTCGGTATCTCAATACCTAGTTCAATCTCGTTACCGGCAAGTCTCTTTACTCGTTCCGTAATACATCATCCCGCAACTAACTCATTAGTTACAATGCTTGCAAGGCTTATAGTGATGTGCATTACTGAGTGGCCCAAAGATACCTCTCCGGCAATCGGAGTGACAAATCCTAATCTCGAAATACGCCAACCCACCAAGTACCTTCGGAGACACCTGTAGAGCACCTTTATAATCACCCAGTTACGTTGTGACGTTTGTTAGCACACAAAGTGTTCCTCCGGTAAACGGGAGTTGCATAATCTCATAGTCATAGAAACATGTATAAGTCATGAAGAAAGCAATAGCAACATACTAAACGATTGAGTGCTAAGCTAACGGAATGGGTCAAGTCAATCACATCATTCTTCTAATAATGTGATCCAGTTAATCAAATGACAACTCATGTCAATGGCTAGGAAACATAACCATCTTTGATCAACGAGCTAGTCAAGTAGAGGCATACTAGTAACACTTTGTTTGTCTATGTATTCACACAAGTATTATGTTTCCGGTTAATACAATTCTAGCATGAATAATAAACATTTATCAAGAAATAAGGAAATAAATAATAACTTTATTATTGCCTCTAGGGCATATTT
>NW_025228000.1:1870-4404 GCF_018294505.1 Triticum aestivum
GGGGGGGGGGGCCTCCACCCTTGTGGTTGGCTGGTGGCCCCCCTCTGCTATTTTCTTCACCCAATATTTTTTATATATTCCCAAAACATGCTCCGTGAAGTTTCAGGACCTTTGAAGTTGTGCAGAATAGGTCTTTAATATTTGCTCCTTTTCCAGTTCAGAATTCCAGCTGCCGGCATTCTCCCTCTTCATGTAAACCTTATAAAATAAGAGCAAAAAGGTATAAGTATTGTGATATAATGTGTAATAACAACCAATAATGCAATAAATATCAATATAAAAGCATGATGCAAAAATGGATGTATCAAGAGACACCACATACACAAAGGGGATGATGAGAAGGAACACAAGATGGCATGTAAGAAAATGTGTACGGGAGTTGGAGACACCAGAATGTTAGAAAAATTTGTTTACATATGCTGAGGTCAGTGGCGGAGGCACCGCCCAGCGACCCTGGGCACTTGCCCGGGCTCGCTAGTCCTTGATAGCAGCGATCGATCTAAATTAATGAACCGCTAAACATGTTCGGTAGCTTGTTTACCCGGGCAAAAAAGAATTGGGCCTTCGATTCTCCTATGTTCATGGCCCAACAGCAGTCTGCAGCCCATGCGGATACGTAGGATGTACGGATCGATCGATCGAACTCCTTGTCTCTTCGTTTCCGCACAAGTGGCGAGCGCAGGGACTGGCGGCTGGCGCTAGAGCCCTAGACGGCTAGGCGCACGGTCGACGGCCGGCGGCGAATGAACGCAAGGCGCACTAGGAAGTCTACTCGCCCGGTTGTCCCTCAACCCCCTCTTTCCTCTCATCCGGCTTCGGCTTTGGCTTCATTCAGTAAGAAACTGAGAATCCTCCATCAGAATTAGGGTTAGCCGGCTAGGGATCCCTCGTCTCTGAATAATTTGTTCTTGCTGAATTAATTGGAAGGAGAGGGATCGATCCGTTGAACCCTATCTTAAGTTTAGGGAATTTTTCATCGGGAATGATAATGAATTCATGACTAGAGATAGATTGTCTTTGTTGGTTGCTGGAAACTAGAAAATCGAAGTATATAAGAAGAGGGCAACTTGTATTCATGCAGTATTTATGACTTTCTAGTTGCTTACTCAGAATACAATATTTCTTTGATACAAATAGTTTTGTACTATGAACTTGTTACTTGTTGTAGCTCATTTATTTTTTTCTTGTTTAACTACTAAATTCAAACTTTATCATTAAATTTCAGATATGTGGAGGTCGATTGAAAATGTGAAATGTGAATCGTGTGCAACCGGAAATAGAAGTGGAGGCACAACCACCTCGTAACATTGCCAATGACTTTAATCCAAGTGAGATTGAGCATGATTCAGGAAAGAAGAAACAAAATTTTGAGTATCCTCCTAATATTCAAGACCAACTGAGAAGAGCATGTGTATTGAAGGGCCCAATGCAACAAGATTTGGCTAAATCTCCTCGTACAGAATTTGGAAGTTTGTTGCAATGAGCTCTCAGAAGGGGCATTTGCCTCGTGATTTTCTTTAGTGCACTGTCGGTATGTTCCTTCCGACCATCTCTATTCTTGCAAGCTTTCGATTTTGAATATATTCACATCTCACAACTTAATTTATTTAATTGTGAATATTTTTTTATTTTGTAGTGCCTTCTAGGACTTTGGCAACATGGCGAGTTTGCCTCTATGCAAGACTCATTGTATGTTTTTCTTTTGGCAAGAATGAACAAGTGAGAGATGCTTTTGACCGAGGTGGAAGAAAATGCACAATCACATCTGGTGACATATGGTATGGATAGCATTAATTTGGTTGGAAACATGGCGAGTTTGCCTCTATGCAAGGTTGGTTATGTATCTTTTGTAGTCATGTCTCAACTTTATTTGGTCTACGAAGCGGATATTGATATATTACCTCACTTTAAAAATAATTGTGTGACAATTATGGTTATGTTTTCACTTTATTATTAATGCCGATTTGTGATTCGGAAGTTTGGAGGTATATTATATGTTGTGTATCGGAATACCCGATTTTTGATTTCAAGATTATACACTTAGTCTCAACTTGCCCAGGCTCCACAAAAGTTCTGGCTCCGCCACTGGCTGAGGTAGCTGGCCGTTTAGTCTATTTCAGTTCTTCATAGGCCGCACGACACATGCCTCCTCGTGCTACACTTTCCTGCTTGATTAGTGTTGATATGGCATCAGTTAGTTGCATTGTTGGAATCCACGGATGGTGTAACAACTTATTGACAATACACACAATAGTGACCTACTTGTCTCGTGCATCACCGCCAACGTCCTGGTGGCCCCGGCCCCACGGCGAGGGTTTTCAATGACTTCTTAATTAGCGAGTGCTGAACCACATTCACACGCTCCATCCGATCAATGGTTTTTTTTTTGTTAAATTCAATACCCACCCACCCCCCCCGGAAGAAGTTCAATACAATCAAAGAAAATTTAGGACCATAATATGAAGCCATTTTCAATTTTATGTGTGGTCAGATAGACACCTATCTGTATTTGCTACGAAACAACACATGGGACA
>NW_025228000.1:4414-8000 GCF_018294505.1 Triticum aestivum
GGGGTGCCCCCCTGCCCCCGTATATAAAGGAGCAAGGGGGGAGGCGGCCGGCCAAGGAGGAGGGCGCGCCAAGGGGGGAGTCCTACTCCCACCGGGAGTAGGACTCCTCCTTTCCTTGTTGGAGTAGGAGAAGGGAAGGGAGAACGAGAAGGAAGGAAGGGGGCGCCCCCCTTCCCTAGTCCAATTCGGACTAGTCCATGGGGAGGGGTGCGGCCACCCTTTGGGGCCTTTCTCTCATTTCCCGTATGGCCCATTAAGGCCCAATACGAATTCCCGTATCTCTCCGGTACTCCGAAAAATACCCGAATCATTCAGAACCTTTCCGATGTCCGAATATAGTCGTCCAATATATCGATCTTTACGTCTCGACCATTTTGAGACTCCTCGTCATGTCCCTGATCTCATCCGGCACTCCGAACTCCTCCGGTACATCCAAACACATAAACCCATAATATAACCGTCATCTAACTTGAAGCGTGCGGACCCTACGGGTTGGAGAACTATGTAGACATGAGCGAGACACGTCTTTGGTCAATAAACAATAGCGGAACCTGGATGCTCATATTGGCTCCCACATATTCTACGAAGATCTTTACCGGTCAAACCGCATAACAACATACGTTGTTCCCTTTGTCATCGGTATGTTAGTTGCCCGAGATTCGATCGTCGGTATCTCAATACCTAGTTCAATCTCGTTACCGGCAAGTCTCTTTACTCGTTCCGTAATACATCATCCCGCAACTAACTCATTAGTTACAATGCTTGCAAGGCTTATAGTGATGTGCATTACTGAGTGGCCCAAAGATACCTCTCCGGCAATCGGAGTGACAAATCCTAATCTCGAAATACGCCAACCCACCAAGTACCTTCGGAGACACCTGTAGAGCACCTTTATAATCACCCAGTTACGTTGTGACGTTTGTTAGCACACAAAGTGTTCCTCCGGTAAACGGGAGTTGCATAATCTCATAGTCATAGAAACATGTATAAGTCATGAAGAAAGCAATAGCAACATACTAAACGATTGAGTGCTAAGCTAACGGAATGGGTCAAGTCAATCACATCATTCTTCTAATAATGTGATCCAGTTAATCAAATGACAACTCATGTCAATGGCTAGGAAACATAACCATCTTTGATCAACGAGCTAGTCAAGTAGAGGCATACTAGTAACACTTTGTTTGTCTATGTATTCACACAAGTATTATGTTTCCGGTTAATACAATTCTAGCATGAATAATAAACATTTATCAAGAAATAAGGAAATAAATAATAACTTTATTATTGCCTCTAGGGCATATTTCCTTCAGTGCGAAGCCGCCGAATACGCGAAGATCTAGCTGGGGAGAAAAACCTCCTCCAGGCCGCATTGTTGTAGATGATGGATGGATCCATCGAACCTCCTGAGGACGACACAACGGAACTCTCAATGAAAGCACCAGTGTTGGTGTCAAAACCGGCGGATCTCGTGTAGGGGGTCCCGAACTGTGCGTCTAAGGTCGATGGTAACAGGAGGCGGGGGACAGGATGTTTACCCAGGTTCGGGCCCTCTTAATGGAGGTAATACCCTACTTCCTACTTGATTGATCTTGATAAATATGAGGATTACAAGAGTTGATCTACCACAAGATCGTAATGGCTAAACCCTAGATGTCTAGCCTGTATGATTGTGATTGTCCCTACGGACTAAACCCTCTAGCTTATATAGACATCGGAGGGGCCTAGGGTTGTACAGATTCGGTTTACAAGGGAAGGAATCTACATATCCGAACGCCAAGCTTGCCATGCACACAAAGGAGAGTCCCATCCAGACACAGCAAGAAGTCTTCTGTCTTGTATCTTCATAGCCCATTAGTCCGGCCCATCTTACATAGTCTGGACGCCCGAGGACTCCTTAATCCAGGACTCCCTCACCCGCCGTGCGAAGTAGCGGGCGTGGGAGGCGGCGGAAGCCCTCGCGGCCCCGGAGGGCGCCGAGGCGGAGACACATTCTCCGATGCCCCGTATGGTGCATGAGCCCGGCCACCACAACCGCGTCGTGGTGGATGTTGCCGGCTCGTCCGAGGACGGATCCATCATCGGTCTGACGTCCACCGACACCCAACGGGTTCCAGACTCCGACCAGGAAGAGTATGGCATGGAAGATGGTGGTGCCTTCAGTCCCGTGAGCCGACTCATGTCCCATGCCCCGGACCAACACTCTGGGGAGCGCAACCGGCCACCGGATACGGCCACGGCGGAACCGGGCAAGCGCGGCTTAAGATCGATTTACTTGCATGTAAGAATATGGATTTGTGGTTTCTAATTTGAGGTATTTGGATTTGGAATGCATTATTTGAGGTGTGACCGGTCTGTGTCCGCAGAGGCGCCTGGGCGCGTCCGCGGGTGTTTGTGGGGTCAGATTTGCCAAGTCCGGATGTTGATGCTCTGACAATGTCAAATGGTCGTTCCTTCAACACTCCCTGAGAATGAAAGAATTCAATGATAAATGATGCTAGTGGATCCAAAATTTTGTTACTAGAGGCAGTATGGTTGTCAAAGTCAATGATGACGCAGGCAATTACTAAACAAAAAAGTACTGGACAAGGGTGGCTCTGTGTTTTCCATTTTGTGTGCGGTCCTGCCAATAACACCAAATAACCTGTCGATATTGGAGTGAAAATAGTACATGATGTCTTGTATTTCACATTTATGTGGTGTTAAATTGGGCCTTTGGCGAAGAATAGACGCTTACCAACAAGCATGTTATTGTTCTCCTTTAATGAATACTCTACCAACCAGTTGCATACTTGCACTAATGTGAGCAATGCTCTCACCTCTCTGACTCCCCCCTATACATACACCGGTCCATCTTCAGGAAGTGGACAACAAGCCACATTGTTTGTTTATATAGGAGATGATGACCCACAAGTATAGGGGATCTATCATACTCTTTTCGATAAGTAAGAGTGTCGAACCCAACGAGGAGCAGAAGAAAATGACAAGTGGTTTTCAGCAAGGTATTCTCTGCAAGCACTGAAATTATCGGTAACAGATAGTTTTGTGATAAGATAAACCGTAACGGGTAACAAGTAATAAAAGTAACTAAGATGCAGCAAGGTGCAACAAGGTGACCCAATCCTTTTTGTAGCAAAGGACAAGCCTGGACAAACTCTTATATAATGCAAAGCGCTCCCGAGAACATGTAATTGTTGTCAAGTTAGTTTTCATCATGCTCTTATGATTCGCGTTCGTTATTTTGATAATTTGATATGTGGGTGGACCGGTGCTTGGGTGCTGTGCCCTTCCTTGGACAAGCCTCCCACTTATGATTAACCCCTCTCGCAAGCATCCGTTACTATGAAAGAAGAATTAAGGTAAGCCTAATCATAGCATGAAACATATGGATCCAAATCAGCCCCTTACGAAGCAACGCATAAATTAGGGTTTAAGCTTCTGTCACTCTAGCAACCCATCATCTACTTATTACTTCCCAATGCCTCCCCCTAGGCCCAAATAATGATGAAGTGTCATGTAGTCGACGTTCACATAACACCACTAGAGGAAAGACAACATACATCTCATCAAAATATCGAACGAATACCAA
>NW_025228000.1:10853-23381 GCF_018294505.1 Triticum aestivum
ATGTTTTCGATTGAACAAGTCTTCATCAGTTATTAGTTACCAGGTCTTCCAATAATCCTGCACACCAACTGGTTCCATTGCACATCATATGAGCTTTGTTTTATATATTAGGTGTGAGTTTATAAGAGAATTTTGTAGCGACAGTGCAACTGCACGAGCGTAATCATATTCTAATATTGAATAGCATGGGTCCACATGGCAAAGAGGCAAGCGAAACCACATGACACTTGATCGGTATAACTTTTAAACTGAAATAAAATGATTTGCATTCTTGGATCAATTCCCAACAAGTGTTAGCTTAATAATTTCTGAAATTCTATACAACGTATAAAATGCACATGTGTGTATAGTGAGAGAGCCAAGAATGTTGCATAAGGGGTTAAACAATTGGAGAGAGCCAAACATATACATATAGAGCATTTTGAGCTGAAAATATAGGGTTTTCTTAGAAGAAGAAAAATAGCTTTGGGGGAGCCATGGCCACAACTTGCCCACCCATGGCCAAGGGCGGTGCCAACATTTGAGAGAGAGGGGGGAGGGGGTGAAAGACACTCAGTATGACGAATGCATGTTTGACAATGGTTGAATTAAATTTCCCTGTGTGGTACCTACAAGATAGGTCAGGGTTAATAATTTCATCGGAACTGAATCCGAATTTTCAATGTCAGGGTAAAGGATCGCAAATTGTTGAAGCAAGTGGTTTAAGAAGATTTTTCCTCTCAAAAAAGGCTTTCGCCCCGCTTTATAGATAAAACAACGGTCCATACAACCAGCATCCAGACAATATAGAAATATCGACAGCTGGTGCAACAACACAATCATGCCTAAGAAAACATAAGAGAAATAGGGAAAAAAGCCACCTAGTGGTAGCCGCTAAGCGATGCTACGAGGACGATAATTGATGCGTTGTAGCCAGAAGCGCATCCATCATGAGGCCAAGGCGATCGTGATCACGCTGCCTCAAGAGCGAGTGCGAGTGCTGCAGAGGAGCAAGGAATTTGAAGGAGTCAGACGCCTTCTTCAGAAAAAACCTTCTCAATCTCCATTTTGTTATGCGTCGTCCAAAGTGTCCATGACAATGCCGCAAAGACAAGCCAGAATAACCGCCGATGTTGCGAAAGATTTTTCCTTTCTCCCTTCTCTTCATTTTTTCAATAGAAAGTATAAGTAATGCGAACGTTTTGTATCACGCGGCGTTATCAAAAGCTCTTCTTCTACATACAATTGTGCAAGAAACTTGGGACTGGCTGAGAGCTGGTAGACGTTGTTGTAACTTAGATGCTTTCCCTGGAGCGATGTCAAGGTGGGAGTTAGTGAGTTGTTAGATAATTTGTATATTAGCTACTATTTCCTTGGAGCGATGTCGAGGTGGGAGTTAGTGAGTCGTTAGATAATTTGTATATTAGCTACTAGGTGGAGTGAGTTCTGTGAAGCTTTGTCACAACTCACAGTGGATGGGTTTCTCACCCCTTTTTCTTTAATACACGAAACACACACTCGTGTGTATTCTAGAAAAATAATTCTCGCTACCTCCTTTTTTCACCTGGGAGCTAAGAAGGTATGAGTTACTCAGGCCCACTACTTGATAAAATCAACGGCTCATATATATTATATAACCTTACTCTCATTTTAAAAGAGGAGGTAGGAGTAACCATGTTAAAACTGCTTGTGTGTTGAAGGTGTGGATGAGTTCGGAAAAATAATAACGTCAGTTGCTTCAAAGGGTTTCATCTTATTGTGGATGTATTGGATGAAGCATTTTTTTTGAAAAGGAGGATGAACCCCAGCCTCTGCATCAATCGAGACATGCAACCATATTATTAAATAAAACGCAACAACGTCTTAAAGTCCAAAGAAGCTCATAATCCGAGCAAAAGTCGAAAAAATAAATCTGAAAAGTGCCACACCCGGCGATATAGAATTGAAAAGTGCCACACCCGGCGATAAAGAACAAACTATGATGCTTGCACACCTAGCCTATTATTAACTCATCATCCAAATTGGCTGAAGATAGCCCGTGCTACCGTCCAGACAACGATGAAGCTGGACCCTCTAGACGACGAAATTGGACTGGTTTGCTGGCAATCAGGTGTTTCTTGATGTTCATTCATTCAGTTACATACTTCCTTTATCAGCATCATCATAGCAACCAAAGTTTTTTTAGTATTGGTTATTTTTAACGAATTAGACTACAAATTTTCTTCAGCATTTTTCTACAAGCTAGCTATCTCATAGGAATATCAATGAGGCACTCTCCTTTCTTTGAAGAAAATTTTGGTACCCTCGAGCACACGTAGCTGAAAATGATATCAAGTTTGTTCACTTTTATTATTTCGACATGATTAACAGCTACTAGTCCACTTGTCTAGATGCTTACAAGCTAGCCAAGCCTTTCTGCGGCTGCATCGTCGACGATGGTCTGCACAAGGGACGGCCACTGGAGCGCGTCGGCAGCGGCGGGGCCGGGGTTGCGGGCGGAGCAGTTCCGACGGACCTCTCCCAGGTCGCTGGTGCGCACCCTCATCTGGCCCATCTTGCCCATGGACACGCCGAACTGCTCGAAGAAGTCCCGCTGGCTCCGCGCAAAGCGCTCGACAATGGGCCGGGTGATGTCGTTGGTGAAGAGGTCCTGGTCGGAGACGAAGAGCCCCTCCCGGTTCACCAGGTCGACATAGTACTGGTTGTCGAACACGTTGGGCGTGCGCACGTCCAGCACGGTGCGGCGGTCGGTGCCCTTGGCCGGGCAGGTTCCCTTCTGCCTGGCGAGGAAGGGAGGGTTGATGGTGGGGTTGGGGCGCGGGAAGAGGCGGTCCTCGAAAGATGAGCAGTGCGCCTGCCCGACGGTGTGGCCGCCGGAGATCGTGACGAGGTCGGTGGCGTCGAGGCCGAGTGGCCGGAGCAAGGCGAGGAGGGACGGCACGTTCGAGGACGGCGCCGGCAGGTCGGACAGGACGTCCTGCCGCGTGGCAAACCTGCGGCTGTCGCGGCGGCCGAGGGGCACGCGGTAGTCAGGCCCGCCGGAGACGACCACGGAGTCGCGGGCGGCGAGCGCGAGGATGTCGGCGCAGGAGACGACGGCCCCGCGGCACTCGCGCTCCAGCCGGTCACGGATGTCATTGACGGCCTTGAAGGCGGATGGGCGGAGCGTGAGGTTGGGCGGCGCCTGCTGCTCCCCCGGCCCCGTGGCCGAGCCGTCGAGCAGCACGGAGGCGTCGCAGCCCTGCACGAAGCAGTCGTGGAAGTGGAGGCGGAGGAGGCCCGCGGCGAGGCCGATGTCCTTGCGCACGGCGTCCTGGACGAACTCGCGCACGATGGACTCCGCCCGCGGGCAGGTCCGCCGGTAGAAGTCGAACGACAGGCCGCGTGCCACCGGAGGCTCGGCCGCAGAAGCCCCAGGCCCAAGCGAGCTCGCCACTACCACTGCTGCTAGCAGAGGAGCACGAGCCATCTCTCCTCTCCCTCTGTGTGTGTCACTGTCACAGCAGCTGCGTGTGCCTGGACTGCTCTGCTGTGCTACGATTTTTGTCCACACTGCTGATCAGGACATCAATTTGTAGGCAGGACAGGATTGAAGTGTAGCACACCACCTGATAACTCATCGTACAAGGATCAACAAGTAGTTCCACCTAAATAAAGTGAAACCAGGCAGCTAGATGCCAGAGTCGAGGCTCAACCGCTTGTCTAAGCACTACTGGAATTTTCATGTACGCCGGATATAATGCTCTTCGCCGAGAGCCTAAACACGGACAGTTGGCAAAGCCTCTCGGAAAACCCACCGTCACGGCAAAATGATATCTTTGCCGTCATTGCCTCACGGCAAAGAGGCACCGCACGACAAAGTTGCAGGCGCCGAGATCCGCTCACGGCAAAGAGGAGCCACGTGGCATGCCCGTCCACAACAGACGGCTCCGTCAGTTACTGCGTACTTTGCCGAGTGTCACTCTCGGCAAAGCATATGCAACATCCTATTTTTTTGTGTGTGTTCTTTCTAACTGACATGTCGTCCCACGGGTCACATTTATCAGTAAAAGTTTCAAATAACTTGCTACATATTTTTGAAAAAAAATGACGATATCTTTGCCGAGAGCTGCTCTGGACAATCCTTCTGACCAGTACGACAGCGTGGCCCACATGGGGGCTGACACTTTACATAGTTTTGCCGGGAGCTAGTCTCGGCAATGCTCGCCTTCTTTTCCGAGAGCTGCTCTCGAAAAAGTTGTGGCACAACAGTAGTGTCCCAGACGACCATGTTTCTGAGAGGAGCTCTCGGTAGTATATCGTTTTTCGAGTGTTGCTCTCGGAAATCTTTACCATCCATTCTGCTGTCAAGCTATTTGTTTTCTGATCCCTGTAGATAAAAACAACTGCAGTGCAATTTGATAATATATAGGCATAATTTGATCTAGTCCACACATATATAGGCATAATTTGATCTAGTCCACACATATATAGGCATAATTAGGGATAGTCCACATATTGTCACACACAAGTCAAATGTATTATCCTAGTAGACGTCACACACAAGTCGCAAATTCATACATATTGTCACTACTTGTAAAACACGTGCACGTCACAATAGAAGTACACTTGTTCATATATAGATCATCTTGAGGAGGAGAGGCCATCGGGTTAACATTCCGGAGGAGGAGGAGGGTCATCACTTGCACTGCTTCGAGATTGCATAAGAACCTATAAGATGAGAGTCACGTGAGGGTGGTTCGTCCCTATGTAATGAATCTTCTACTCTAGTTTAGATAATGTTCTACCTGTAATTGATCCTCAAGCAGCTTCAACCTCTTGTTCGTGTCTTCCCGTTCCTTTTCTCTGGACTCCTGCTCAGCCTGCCGCCTTTGCTCCTCTTCAACAGCCCGCTGCGCCATTAAATCCTGTAACATGGCATTAGGATCATATAGGATGCTAACCTTGAGACGCGCTATCTCACGTGATGCGGCGGTTGGGCGACTCCGTATGGATGGAGTCGAGCTGGTGCTCGACGCGCTTATCTCGTGCAGCTTGCGATGCGAGGAGGTGGCGATCGCCCCGTTGCAAAGGAGGTGGCGGCCATGGCCCTTCCCCTCGCCAGCAATGATGAGAAGCTCTGGATCAACGGGCGTGGACGTAGGTTCGGCTTCCTGCCCGTGCACTTACTGGAAGACCTCTTTGAAGGTCCCCCACTTCTCCTCCGCCGACTCGCTGCTGAACTCGGCGCCATCCTTCCCCTTGTGGCCTTCTCTCCAGGCTTCCAGGATGTGGACCGGGCGACCAACCTTCGCCTCCTACAAAATTAGCCATCAAGTTGAATGAACCAAGATGCACCGTGCGAAAAAGTTAACATCTTAATCCACATACCATGTGTTGCTTGAGAGCGGTTAGGTTCCGGCTCCCCTGGACATGAGCCGGGCCTGGCATTTTGGCTCGTTCGTTTCCCTTCTCCACATGCTGCCCCTGCCATGCTGGGTCACACCACATGTCAAACAGGGCCTCCCAACAATCCTCCTTCATCCAGGGTTCCTTCACCTAGTCAGACAAAATCGAATAATTCAGGAACAAGAGGGATGAATCAAAGTACTAGCAACCGATGTAGTCACTTACCACTGACAGGTATTCTTCTCGCGACAAGTTGGTCTGGCAAGCAGTCTTCCTTGTCATCTTCTCTCCCTTCTCATCGAGCGGCCGACACTGCATCACGGCTTTGTACCGCAGCGTGTGCTTGGTGTCAGAGAGTATCTTTCGGGCAGATTTCACGATGCCTTTGATCGCCTTCTGCTTCTCACCATCCACGCAAGAAAATGTTTGCTACAAGAGAGCATATGGCATCTTCTCACCATCCATGCAAGCAAGGATTTGGATATGGAAAAATGCAGTGGTCGGAGCGAAGATAATTACAAAAAAAGCATTGATGACCCGAGTGGACATGGTGACATCGTGCTCATCCTTGTTGTGTAGGTACTGCTCCCAGGTTAAACCTGGCGACGGCGGATCGTCATCACCCGGCTTGGACAATCCAGGGAAGTGCTTCCTCAAGAGGGAGCTGATGACGTGGTTCGGCGGCCGTGCCCCCTTAGGTTGTGTCGGGATAAATTCCCACTGACTGCATGATATAAAAGACAAGCATATGTGAGTGTCAAAGCTGTGGCATCCAAAATATGATGGAAATAAAATGCTTGCTTGCCCCTCTCCTGTCGGGCAAATGACAGGACGGTTGCTGGCAGCAGTTGGTTCCGGGACCTTCCCCGGACCACGCCCGGATTTCTTCCTCTTGGAAATGTTGCTCGAGGTAGACCCCGAGCCGTCTGAGGCCTCCATGTCGCCCGACTCGGTAGCGAGCGGATCTGGTCCATCTAAGTCCACTCCGACATCGCCATCCGATGATGACTTGTCGTCGGGAGTGGACTGGTGGGAGGCAGACGACTCGGTCCTACCAATCGGGACTCTCCGGTACTTACTAGTGCCCCCATCAGAATCTGAAAAACAAAATAAATATGGTGAATATTAACCACACTATTTCAATAGGCATCAAACCTTTTTTTGATCAAAGAAGGGTTTGCCCCTTCCGATTTTCATTAAAGAAAACCAAGCCAACAGGCATTCACTTTGTTGATTAGTTTACATATCTATGTTAGGGACGATGACTAGTTGGATGCTTGGTTTCATTTCAATATTTCAATATAAAAGTGGAGCCGGCCTATATGTCCAAACTAAGAAAATCGTAAGTTATGAGAAAGAAGAGTACAAGCACAACCAAAATGGTCAATAAAAAGTATTGAAGCATACTCCATGGTTTATTCAAGCTTCATTTTAACTGGATGTAATATATGCCAACAAGCATAATTCATATATGATTCCCACTCTTTAGATCTTATCAAATCTGACTTGGATATAGAGTTCGCAACATGCTCCTCTAAATCCCGACACAATAACAACATGTATTTCATTGTTCTTGATGGTAGGCGGAGATTAAACTTCAGTCAACATATGTAACATTCACTAATGGCATTGAATATTTATTCACTAACTAGTGATCATGGCATGACAATACACACACGTATGCCTGCTCCACTAGAGGCATTGCCTGTGAAAGAGGATGCCCCTGCCACCACGACTCTCAACGGCGGAGGAGGACAAGATACAGAGACGAGAGAGGGAGGAGGGGCCGGTTTTGTACTAACCTGAGGGCATCTCCAGCTGCCGCCATACCCGAGGAGCTCCGCTGTGGTGGCCGTCCTCGGGCCGCATTGATGAACCGCCACGCCGGCCGTCGGCCATGAAGCTTGGGGGCGATGACAGTTGGGGGCGGTGGCCGCAGTTGGTGGTGGTGGAGGAGGGGTGGCGGTGGCTGCAGTTGGGGGCGGTGGAGGAGGGGCGGCAGCGGCAGTTGGTGGTTGTTGAGGGCGGCGGTGGCGATTTCAGCAGCGGCGGCGGTGGTGGCGCGGTGAACAGAGAGGAGAAGAATGAAGATAGAAAGAAAGGGGAACGGTTAAGATCTAGGTTAGATGCTTTACCGAGAGTGACTCTCGGAAAAAGCGGCCATTACCGAGATCCGATAATTGACCCTCGGTAACAACTGCTCTAATTTTTTGTTTTCCTTCTCTTTGTGTTTTTGTTTGGCAGAATCTTTTTTGTATCTGATATTTCATATGTTTTTACGACCAAAATTTGAAAATGCCATGAATTTTGATGAATTTTTTCGATAGAAGACTTTTGATGCACTCATATATATATATATATATATATATATATATATATATATATATATGTGTGTGTGTGTGTGTGTGTGTGTGTGTGTGTGTGCGCGCGCGCGCTTTTTGGGTTAGATTTGTTCAAAACTCAACTTTAAAGAGTGTAAAGTAAAAAAACATGAGAAGAAGCAGTTGTTGACCGTGGACTTCTTCATTGTTGACGTCGTCGTTCTCTTGTCGTGGTGGAGAAGGAGGTTGATGAGGTTCATCTTGGTGTACTTCCTCGTTTTCTTCATCTTGATGTGTCCCACTCGTGGATGCTTCCGTATCAACTCTTGGTTCTCCTTGTCGTGAGGTAGAAGCTTCCACTTGGATGGACGAGGTACCCTCCTTCACCTTCGTTGGACGGATCTTGCCAATAGACAAGTCTTGGATTGCTTTCGAAGGATCTTTATCTCCTACATAAATTGGCAATTGCTCTAGAACGCCGGGGCCACCGGATAGCCCATGCATATACATGTGATGGCCTCCTTTGAGAGCACAAGAAGTTTGGAGGCCAACGGAGCAACAGGACCCGCACTTCCTACACAAACCGAACACATTCCCTCTCGATACCCATAGACTATCTTGAAGAACGGGCCTAGACTTGGTCTGTCATCTCGCGATGACATGCACCAACACGGAGAAGAAGTTATTCACCATGGACTACACCCTCTCGGTGTCGAATAACGCCCTAGACCGCCGGGGCCACCGGATGGGTGCCCGATATAGAGCCGCCCAAGGGGGGAGGGCACCCCTACATGCGCGTGGCCCATGCATATGCATGCAAGAGTGGTGTGCAATTTGAATAAGCAACGCACGTCCTTGACGTGGCACGTGCCTCACAAACCACACACATGGGCGGGAACGTCGAGGACCGGCTGCGTTCGTCCCCGAGACAGAGTCTTCGGTGGGCGATCCCGTGACAGAACGGGCCTAGACTTGGTCTGTCATCTCGCGATGACATGCACTAACACGAAGGAGCAGTTATTCCCCGTGGCCTACCCCCTCTAGGTGCCGAACAACGCCCTAGACCGCCGGGGCCATCGGATGGGTGCTGGTCTCTAGAACCGGACGAGGCCCATCCGAAGAAGAAAACACAAGACGGTAATTATGATGTGCTAAGGTTGTTTGCCAAGCATGAAAGAAAACAACAAAAAAAGTATAATACATATTATCGAGAATGGACAAGAAGGAAAGAGATCTAGGTTAGATGCTTACCGAGAGCAACTCTCGGAAAATGTAGCCATTACCGAGAGCCGAGAATCGACCCTCGGTAACCACTGCTCTAGTTTTTTCCCCTTCTCTTTTTGTCTTTGTTTTGCACTAGCTTTTTTGTATCTCATATTTCATATGCTTTTATGACCAAATGTATATAAATTCCATGACTTTTGATGAATTATTTCAAAACTCAACATTAAAGAGTGTAAAGTAAAAAAACATGAGAAGAAGCAGTTGTTGACCATGGCCTACCCCCTCTCTCGGTGCCGGTCAACTTTCTAGACCGGCACCGCGAGAGAACTTTAAAGAGTGTAAAGTAATAAACATGAGAAGAATCAGTTGTTGACCGTGGCCTACCCCCTCTCTCGGCGCCGGTCAACTTCCTAGACCGCCGGGGCCTCCGGATAGCCCATGGATATACATGTGATGGCCTCCTTTGAGAGCACAAGAAGTTTCAAGGCTAACGGAGCAACATGACCCACACATCCTGCACAAACCAGACACATTCCCTCTCGATACCCATAGACTATCTCGAAGAACGGGCCTAGACTTGGTCTGTCATCTCACGATGAAATGCACCAACACGGAGAAGCAGTTATTCACCGTGGACTACACCCTCTGGGTGTCGAATAATGCCCTAGACCGCCGGGGCCACCGGATGGGTGCCCGATATAGAGACCGCCCGAGGGGGGAGGGCACCCCTACATGCATGTGGCCCATGCATATGCATGCAGGGGTGGTGTGCTATTTGAATAAGCAACGCACGTCCTTGACGTGACACGTGCCTCACAAACCACACACACGGGCGGGAACGTCGAGGACCGGCTGCGTCCGTCCCCGAGACAGAATCTTCGGCGGTTGATACCGTGACAGAGCAAGCCTAGATTTGGTATGTCAACTCGCGATGACATGCACTAACACGGAGAAGCAGTTATTCACCATGGACTACACCCTCTCGGTGCCGAATAACGCCCTAGACCGCCGGGGCCACCGGATGGGTGCTCGATATAGAGACCGCCCGGGGGGGAGGGCACCCCTACATGCTCGTGGACCATGCATATGCATGCAAGGGTGGTGTGCTATTTGAATAAGCAACGCACATCCTTGACGTGGCACGTGCCTCACAAACCACACACACGGGCGGGAACGTCGAGGACCGGCTGCGTTCGTCCCCGAGACAGAGTCTTCGGTGGGCGATCCCATGACAGAACGAGCCTATACTTGGTCTGTCATCTCGCGATGACATGCACTAACACGAAGAAGCAGTTATTCGCCGTGGCCTACCCCCTCTAGGTGCCGAACAACGCCCTACACCTTCGGGGCCACAGGGGGGGGGGTGCCGGTCTCTAGAATCGGACGAGGACCGTCCGAAGAAGAAAACACAAGACGGTAATTATGATGTGCTAAGGTTGTTTGCCAAGCGTGAAAGAAAACAACAAAAAAAAGTATAATAAATATTATTGAGAATGGACAAGAAGGAAAGAGATCTAGGTTAGATGCTTTACTGAGAGCAACTCTCAGAAAATGTAGCCATTACCGAGAGCCGAGAATCGACCCTCGGTAACCACTTCTCTATTTTTTCCCTTCTCTTTTTGTCATTGTTTTGCACTATCTTTTTTGTATCTCATATTTCATATGCTTTTACGACCAAAGTTTATAAATTCCATGACTTTTCATGAATTATTTCAAAACTCAACTTTAAAGAGTGTAAAGTAATAAACATGAGAAGAAGCAGTTGTTGACCGTGGCCTACCCCCTCCCTCGGTGCCGGTCAACTTTCTAGACCGGAACCGAGAGAGAACTTTAAAGAGTGTAAAGTAATAAACATGAGTAGAAGCAGTTGTTGACCGTGGCCTACCCCCTCTCTCGATGCCGGTCAACTTCCTAGACCGCCAGGGCCACCGGATAGCCCATGCATATACATGTGATGGCCTCCTTTGAGAGCACAAGAAGTTTCGAGGCCAACGGAGCAACAGGACCCGCACTTCCTGCACAAACCGGACACATTCCTCCTCGATACCCATAGACTATCTCGAAGAACGGGCCTAGACTTGGTCTATCATCTCGCGATGACATGCACCAACACGGAGAAGCAGTTATTCACCGTGGACTACACCCTCTCGGTGTCGAATAACGCCCTAGACCGCCGAGGCCACCGGATGGGTGCTCGATATAGAGACCGCCCGAGGGGGGAGGGCACCCCTACATGCGCGTGGTCCATGCATATGCATGCAGGGGTGGTGTGCTATTTGAATAAGCAACGCACGTCCTTGATGTGGCACGTGCCTCACAAACAACACACACGGGCGGGAACCTCGAGGACCGGCTGCGTTCATCCCCGCGACAGAGTCTTCGGTGGGCGATCCCATGACAGAACGGGCCTAGACTTGGTCTGTCATCTCACGATGACATGCACTAACACGAAGAACCAGTTATTCCCCGTGGCCTACCCCCTCTAGGTGCCGAACAACGCCCTAGACCGCCGGGGCCACCGGAGGGGTGACGGTCTCTAGAACCGGACGAGGCCCATCCGAAGAAGAAAACACAAGACGGTAATTATGATGTGCTAAGGTTGTTTGCCAAGCATGAAATAAAACAACAACAAAAAAGTATAATACATATTATCTAGAATGGACAAGAAGGAAAGAGATCTAGGTTAGATGCTTTACCGAGAGCAACTCTCGGAAAATGTAGCCATTAGCGAGAGCCGAGAATCGACCCTCGGTAACCACTGCTCTAATTTTTCCCCTTCTCTTTTTGTCTTTGTTTTGCACTATTTTTTTTGAATCTCATATTTCATATGCTTTTATGACCAAAGTTTAGAAATTCCATGACTTTTGATGAATTATTTCAAAACTCAACTTTAAAGAGTGTAAAGTAATAAACATGAGAAGAAGCAGTTGTTGACCGTGGCCTACCCCCTCTCTCGGTGACGGTCAACTTTCTAGACCGGCACCGAGAGAGAACTTTAAAGAGTGTAAAGTAATAAACATGAGAAGAAGCAGTTGCTGACCATGGCCTACCCCCTCTCTCGGTGCCGGTCAACTTCCTAGACCGCCGGGGCCACCGGATAGCCCATGGAGATACATGCGATGGCCTCCTTTGAGAGCATAAGAAGTTTCGAGGCCAATGGAGCAACAGGACCGGCACTTCCTGCACAAACCAGACACATTCCCTCTCGATACCCATAGACTATCTCGAAGAACGGGCCTAGACTTGGTCTGACATCTCGCGATCACATGCACCAACACGGAGAAGTAGTTATTCACCGTGGACTATACCCTCTCGGTGTCGAATAATGCCCTAGACCGTCGGGGCCACCGGATGGGTGCTCGATATGGAGACCGCCCGAGGGGGGGGGAGGGCACCCTTACATGCGCGTGGCCCATGCATATGCATGCAGGGGTGGTGTACTATTTGAATAAGCAACGCACGTCCTGGACGTGACACGTGCCTCACAAACCACACACACGGGCGGGAACGTCGAGGACCGGCTGCGTCCGTCCCCGAGACAGAATCTTTGGTCGGTGATCCTATGACAGAACGAGCCTAGACTTGGTCTGTCAACCCGCGATGACATGCACTAACA
>NW_025228000.1:23719-25167 GCF_018294505.1 Triticum aestivum
GGGCCACCGGATGGGTGCTCGATATGGAGACCGCCTGAGGGGGGGGGAGGGCACCCCTACATGCGCGTGGTCCATGCATATGCATGCAGGGGTGGTGTGCTATTTGAATAAGCAACGCACGTCCTTGATGTGGCACGTGCCTCACAAACAACACACACGGGCGGGAACGTCGAGGACCGGCTGCGTTCATCCCCGCGACAGAGTCTTCGGTGGGCGATCCCATGACAGAACGGGCCTAGACTTGGTCTGTCATCTCACGATGACATGCACTAACACGAAGAAGCAGTTATTCCCCGTGGCCTACCCCCTCTAGGTGCCGAACAACGCCCTAGACCGCCGGGGCCACCGGAGGGGTGCCGGTCTCTAGAACCGGACGAGGCCCATCCGAAGAAGAAAACACAAGACAGTAATTATGATGTGCTAAGGTTGTTTGCCAAGCATGAAATAAAACAACAACAAAAAAGTATAATACATATTATCTAGAATGGACAAGAAGGAAAGAGATCTAGGTTAGATGCTTTACCGAGAGCAACTCTCGGAAAATGTAGCCATTAGCGAGAGCCGAGAATCGACCCTCGGTAACCACTGCTCTAATTTTTCCCCTTCTCTTTTTGTCTTTGTTTTGCACTTTTTTTTTGAATCTCATATTTCATATGCTTTTACGACCAAAGTTTAGAAATTCCATGACTTTTGATGAATTATTTCAAAACTCAACTTTAAAGAGTGTAAAGTAATAAACATGAGAAGAAGCAGTTGTTGACCGTGGCCTACCCCCTCTCTCGGTGACGGTCAACTTTCTAGACCGGCACCGAGAGAGAACTTTAAAGAGTGTAAAGTAATAAACATGAGAAGAAGCAGTTGCTGACCATGGCCTACCCCCTCTCTCGGTGCCGGTCAACTTCCTAGACCGCCGGGGCCACCGGATAGCCCATGCAGATACATGCGATGGCCTCCTTTGAGAGCATAAGAAGTTTCGAGGCCAATGGAGCAACAGGACCGGCACTTCCTGCACAAACCAGACACATTCCCTCTCGATACCCATAGACTATCTCGAAGAACGGGCCTAGACTTGGTCTGACATCTCGCGATCACATGCACCAACACGGAGAAGTAGTTATTCACCGTGGACTATACCCTCTCGGTGTCGAATAATGCCCTAGACCGTCGGGGCCACCGGATGGGTGCTCGATATGGAGACCGCCCGAGGGGGGGGAGGGCACCCTTACATGCGCGTGGCCCATGCATATGCATGCAGGGGTGGTGTACTATTTGAATAAGCAACGCACGTCCTGGACGTGACACGTGCCTCACAAACCACACACACGGGCGGGAACGTCGAGGACCGGCTGCGTCCGTCCCCGAGACAGAATCTTTGGTGGGTGATCCTATGACAGAACGAGCCTAGACTTGGTCTGTCAACCCGCGATGACATGCACTAACACGGAGAA
>NW_025228000.1:25587-26607 GCF_018294505.1 Triticum aestivum
CATGCATATGCATGCAGGGGTGGTGTGCTATTTGAATAAGCAACGCACGTCCTTGACGTGGCAAGTGCCTCACAAAGCACACACACGGGTGGGAACATCGAGGACAGGCTGCGTCCGTCCCCGAGACAGAATCTTCGGTGGGTGATCCCGTGACAGAACGAGCCTAGACTTGGTCTGTCATCTCGCGATGGCATGCACTAACATGGAGAAGCAGTTATTCACCGTGGACTACACCCTCTCGGTGCCGAATAACGACCTAGACCGCCGGGGCCACCGGATGGGTGCTCGATATGGAGACCGCCCGAGGGGTTGGGAGGGCACCCCTACATGCGCGTGGCCCACGCATATGCATGCAGGGGTGGTGTGCTATTTGAATAAGCGACGCACGTCCTTGACGTGGCACGTGCCTTAGAAAAGAGAACGGGCCTAGACTTGGCCTGTCATCTCGCAATGACATGCACTAACACGAAGAAGCAGTTATTCCCCGTGGCCTACCCCCTCTAGGTGCCGAACAGCGCCCTAGACCGCCGGGGCACAGGAAGTTTCGATGCCAACGGAGCAACAGGACCCGCACTTCCTGCACAAACCGGACACATTCCCTCTCGTTACCCATAGACTATCTCAAAGAACGGGCCTAGACTTGGTCTGTCATCTCGCGATGACATGCACTAACATGGAGAAGCAGTTATTCACCATGGACTACACCCTCTCGGTGCCGAATAATGCCCTAGACCGCCGGGGCCACCGGATGGGTGCTCGATATAGAGACCGCCAGAGGGGGGGAGGGCACCCCTACATGCGTGTGGCCCATGCATATGCATGCAGGGGTGGTGTGCTATTTGAATAAGCAACGCACGTCCTTGACGTGACACGTGCCTCACAAACCACGCACACGGGCGGGAACGTCGAGGACCGGCTGCGTCCATCCCCGAGACGGAATCTTCGGTGCGTGATCACGTGACAGAACGAGCCTAGACTTGGTCCGTCATCTCGCGATGACATGCACTAACACGGAGAAGC
>NW_025228000.1:27015-38328 GCF_018294505.1 Triticum aestivum
AAGCAACGCACGTCCTTGACGTGGCACGTGCCTCACAAAACAAAACGGGCCTAGACTTGGCCTGTCATCTCGCGATGACATGCACTAACAAGAAGAAGTAGTTATTCCCCGTGGCCTACCCCCTCTAGGTGCCGAACAACGCCCTAGACCGCCGGGGCCACCGAAGCAACATGACCAGCACTTCCTGCACAAAACGGACATGTTCCGACACCATTAATAAAAAAACACCGGCATCCACCATTAAGAAGAAGGCCTATCACTTTGAATGTTCTCTGCTCGAGACAGGTGAACATTCAAAGTGATAGTCCATCTCCTTAACAAGAGTGTAATGGATACCGAAGCTTACTGCATCTGGACTATCCCACTATTTAAATAGGTTTTGTTGCTTGTCTCTAGGCGAGGTGGGACTCAACTTTGATGGTGCCCTTATCATTACCGAGAGCTACTCTCGGCACCTGCTAATTTACCGAGAGCCGGGAGTCGACCCTCGGTAACCACTTCTCTACCGAGAGTCCTGTCGGCATAACTGCAACAGCCAAGTGCCTTCAGCTCCCAGCGCATGCCTCTTCGCCGAGTGCCGCCCTCGGTAAAATTTTGTTCCCAGTTCTGTTCATACTTTTTTTGCTCGAGTTGGTGCACCAAAAACATCTATACAATACTCAAACTTGCATTTCAAGTCACACAGGTTAACAACAAACTCACATAAGCATTAATCCATAAATAGTTCACACAAGCTTCATTTCAAGTCACACAGGTTAACAACAAACTCACATATGCATGCCCCATATGATAAAAAGCAACACCACAATTATGACAAAGTGAAAGAGAATTATGAAGTTCTTCAACCCACTGAACCAGCTAAGCCGTGTCTGGCTTGCACCATTGCGTAATTCTGTTTTTCTCTTTTGCTTAAGCAAATACTGATTGTAATGATACTTTGCCGTCTCTCTGTTGTTGAATGAGGCGAAGGAGTTGCCTTCATAATGAAGTATTTGTTCATTGCATTCCGACCATGAATTGTAGACTCCTGGACACCGTCCTCTGTACACCACATACCACTTCATCTACAAAAGAAAAAGAAATAAGGCACATCATACATAATCAACATAAGCATTCATCACTCATACAATCAAAAGCATCGCAAGTGGCCATCCAATTCCATATCAGCAGGTACATAACTATACCACTAAATCAATGTCAAACTATCTAGGTGACTACTCCGAGGTGTAGTCGGTGAAACCAGTGATCGTCGAGTCAGAGCACGTGGGGGCATCCCCCACAGTGGAGGACCAAGCATCGTCGGGAATGATGGTCGGTGAACTCAATGGCTCCTTGCGTGGTGGAGCCTTGCCCTCCTTAGCTGGGGGATTCTTCTTGGCCAGATCCACAAAAAACTTCATTAGGATCAGCTGTGGGTTCTTCTCAAGGAGTTCCTCCAAGCGGTCCTCGGAGCTCTTCTTCGTGTCCGTGGAGTCGACCCTAATGGAAGCTTCGCCGTTGGAGGAGGCCATAGCCAAAAATCGATCGATGCTAACACCTTTCATCACACAGTGGAAAATAACATAAGAATCAAACATGAAAGATATAACATGAAGAGCTGACGTAGATCGACCGCCATCATCAAAAGTCGATTTTCTTCCTCCAAGAACAACTCTCAACGACACTCTCTCACGTATATACAGTGGACACTCTCGCTGGTGGTGGTATATATGGTGGACACTCTCTCACGGGTATTTCAACTTTCGGTGATGGTTGAGTTGGGTGAGCCCCGCGTGCGTTATCAAGATATAACATGAGGAGCTCACACAGATCAACCGTCATCGCTCAAAAGTTGATTTTTCTTCCTCGAAGAACAACTCTCATCGAAACTATCTCACGTATCTCATCGGCCACATCCGCACATAGCATCCATGCATACAACATTATCAACAATTATCTACATTTTTTCTTTTGAAAAAATAATGTATCTACATGGCATCCATCCATCTATCTATGCATCCATCTATCAATCCATCCATCTATCTATGCATCCATCTATCAATCCATCCATCTATCTATGTATCCATCTATCAATCCATCTATCTATACACACATGGAGAGGATGAGGGGGGGGGCTCACCGGAGGGAGGAGCTCGGTGTGGTGTGGGGGGCGGCGGTGTAGGGGGCACCAGTCAGTGGAGGGGCGCCGGTCGGTGGGGAGCAGAGGAGGAGGGGCGTCGGTCGGTGGGGAGCTGAGAGAAGAAACAACAAGGGGGAAACATGCTTAAGTAGTCGACGTCACATTTGCCGAGTGCTTGTCGGTGTGGCCCTCGGAAAAGAAATCAACTCTAGATCTAGGTTAGATGATTTACCGAGAGCAGCTCTCGGAAAATACGTCCCCCTAGATCTAGGTTAGATGCTTTACCGAGAGTCACCCTCGGAAAAAGTAGACATTCCCGAGGGCCGATAGTCGACCCTCGGTAAGTGAAGGAAATATGCCCAAGAGGCAATAATAAAGTTATTATTTATTTCCTTATTTCATGATAAATGTTTATTATTCATGCTAGAATTGTATTAACCGGAAACATAATACTTGTGTGAATACATAGACAAACAGAGTGTCACTAGTATGCCTCTACTTGACTAGCTCGTTGATCACAGATGGTTATGTTTCCTAGCCATTGACATGAGTTGTCATTTGATTAACGGGATCACATCATTAGGAGAATGATGTGATTGACTTGACCCATTCCGTTAGCTTAGCACTCGATCATTTAGTATGTTGCTATTGCTTTCTTCATGACTTATACAGGTTCCTATGACTATGAGATTATGCAACTCCCATTTACCGGAGGAACAATTTGTGTGCTACCAAACGTCACAACGTAATTGGGTGATTATAAAGGTGCTCTACAGGTGTCTCCGAAGGGACTTGTTGGGTTGGCGTATTTCGAGATTAGGATTTGTCACTCCGATTGTCGGAGAGGTATCTCTGGGCCCACTCGGTAAAGCACATCACTTAAGCCTTGCAAGCATTGCAACTAATGACTTAGTTGCGGGATGATGTATTACAGAACGAGTAAAGAGACTTGTCGGTAACTTGATTGAACTAGGTATTGAGATACCGACGATCGAATCTCGGGCAAGTAACATACCGATGACAAAGGGAACAATGTATGTTGTTATGCGGTCTGACCGATAAAAGATCTTCGTAGAATATGTGGGAGCCAATATGAGCATCCAGGTTCCGCTATTGGTTATTGAACGGAGACGTGTCTCGGTCATGTCTACATAGTTCTCGAACCCATAGGGTCCGCACGCTTAAAGTTTCGATGACAGTTATATTATGAGTTTATGAGTTTTGATGTACCGAAGGTTGTTCGGAGTCCCGGAAGTGATCACGGACATGACGAGGAGTCTCGAAATGGTCGAGACATGAAGATTGATATATTGGAAGCCTATATTTGGATATCGGAAGTGTTTCGTGTGAAATCGGGATTTTACCGGAGTACCGGAGGGGTTACCGGAACCCCCCGGGGGTTAATGGGCCATAGTGGAGAAGAGGAGAGGCGGCCAGGGCAAGGGCCGCGCGCCCCTCCCCCCTAGTCCGAATAGGACAACGAGAGCCCCCCTCCTTTCCTTCTTCTCCTCCACTTCTTTCCCCCCTTCTCCTATTCTAACAAGGATGGGAGGGAGTCCTACTCCCGGTGGGAGTAGGACTCCTCCTGGCGCGCCTCCTCCTGGCCGGCCGCACCTCCCCCCTTGCTCCTTTATATACGGGGGCAGGGGGGCACCCTAGAGACACAACAATTGATCTCTTGATCTTTTAGCCGTGTGCGGTGCCCCCTCCACCATAGTCCACCTCGATAATACTGTAGCGGTGCTTAGGCGAAGCCCTGTGTCGGTAGAACATCATCATCGTCACCACGCCATCGTGCTGACGGAACTCTCCCTCAAAGCTCGGCTGGATCGGAGTTCGAGGGACGTTATCGAGCTGAACGTGTGCTGAACTCAGAGGTGTCGTGCGTTCGGTACATGATCGGTCGGATCATGAAGACGTACGACTACATCAACCGCGTTGTGCTAACGCTTCCGCTTTCGGTCTACGAGGGTACTTGGACACAACACTCCCCTCTCATTGCTATGCATCACCATGATCTTGCGTGTGCGTAGGAATTTTTTTGAAATTACTACGTTCCCCAACAGTGGCATCCGAGCCTGGTTTTATGCGTAGATGTCATATGCACGAGTAGAACACAAGTGAGTTGTGGGCGATATAAGTGATACTGCTTTCCAGCATGTCATGCTTTGGTTCGGCGGTATTGTTGGATGAAGCGGCCCTGACCGACATTACGCGTACGCTTACGCGAGACTGGTTCTACCGACGTGCTTTGCACACAGGTGGCTGGCGGGTGTCAGTTTCTCCAACTTTAGTTGAACCGAGTGTGGCTACGCCCGGTCCTTGCGAAGGTTAAAACATCACCAACTTGACAAACTATCGTTGTGGTTTTGATGCGTAGGTAAGAACGGTTCTTGCTAAGCCCAGTAGCAGCCATGTAAAACTTGCAACAACAAAGTAGAGGACATCTAACTTGTTTTTGCAGGGCATGTTGTGATGTGATATGGTCAAGACATGATGCTAAATTTTATTGTATGAGATGATCATGTTTTGTAACCGAGTTATCGGCAACTGGCAGGAGCCATATGGTTGTCGCTTTATTGTATGCAATGCAATCGCCCTGTAATGCTTTACTTTATCACTAAGCGGTAGCTATAGTCACAGAAACATATGATTGGCGAGACGACAACGATGCTACGATGGAGGTCAAGGTGTCGCGCCGGTGACGATGGTGATCATGACGGTGCTTCGGAGATGGAGATCACAAGCACAAGATGATGATGGCCGTATCATGTCACTTATATTGATTGCATGGGATGTTTATCTTTTATGCATCTTATCTTGCTTTGATTGACAGTAGCATTATAAGATGATCTCTTATTAAATTTCAAGATAAAAGTGTTCTCCCTGAGTATGCACCGTTGCCAAAGTTCGTCGTGCCCAGACACCACGTGATGATCGGGTGTGATAAGCTCTGCGTCCGTCTACAACGGGTGCAAGCCAGTTTTGCACACACGGAATACTCAGGTTAAACTTGACGAGCCTAGCATATGCAGATATGGCCTCGGAACACTAAGACCGAAAGGTCAAGCGTGAATCATATAGTAGATATGATCAACATAATGATGTTCACCATTGAATGCTACTCCATTTCACATGATGATCGGTTATGGTTTAGTTGATTTGGATCACGTGATCACTTAGAGGATTAGAGGGATGTCTATCTAAGTGGGAGTTCTTAAGTAATATGATTAATTGAACTTAAATTTATCATGAACTTAGTACCTGATAGTATCTTGCTTGTCTATGTTGATTGTACATAGATGGCCCGTGTTGATGTCTCGTTGAATTTGAATGCGTTCCATGAGAAAGCAAAGTTGAAAGATGATGGTAGCAATTACACGGACTGGGTCCGTAACTTGAGGATTATCCTCATTGCTGCACAGAAGAATTACGTCCTGGAAGCACCGCTAGGTGCCAAAACTGCTGCAGGAGCAACACCAGATGTTATGAACGTCTAGCAGAGCAAAGCTGATGACTACTCGATAGTTCAGTGTGCCATGCTTTACGGCTTAGAACCGGGACTTCAACGATGTTTTGAACGTCATGGAGCATATGAGATGTTCCAGGAGTTGAAGTTAATATTTCAAGCAAGTGCCCGGATTGAGAGATATGATGTCTCCAATAAGTTCTACAGCTGCAAGATGGAGGAGAATAGTTCTGTCAGTGAGCATATACTTAAAATGTATGGGTATAACAATCACTTGATTCAACTGGGAGTTAATCTTCCGGATGATAGCGTCATTGAAAGAATTCTTCAATCACTGCCACCAAGCTACAAGAGCTTCATGATGAACTATAACATGCAAGGGATGGATAAGACGATTCCCGAGCTCTTCGTATTGCTAAAGGCTGCTGAGGTAGAAATCAAGAAGGAGCATCAAGTGTTGATGGTCAATAAGACCACCAGTTTCAAGAAAAAGGGCAAAGGGAAGAAGAAGGGGAACTTCAAGAAGAACAGCAAGCAAGTTGCTGCTCAAGAGAAGAAACCCAAGTCTGGACCTAAGCCTGAGACTGGGTGCTTCTACTGCAAGCAGACTGGTCACTGGAAAGCGGAACTGCCCCAAGTATTTGGCGGATAAGAAGGATGACAAGGTGAAGAAAGGTATATGTGATATACATGTCATTGATGTGTACCTTACTAGAGCTCGCAGTAGCACCTGGGTATTTGATACTGGTTCTATTGCTAATATTTGCAACTCGAAACAGGGACTACGGATTAAGCGAACACTGGCCAAGGAGGAGGTGACGATGCGCGTGGGAAACGGTTCCAAGGTCGATGTGATCGCCGTCGGCACGCTATCTCTACATCTACCTCCGGGATTAGTATTAGACCTAAATAATTTTTATTTGGTGCCAGTGTTGAGCATGAACATTATATCTGGATCTTGTTTGATGCGAGACGGTTATTCATTTAAAACTGAGAATAATGGTTGTTCTATTTATATGAGTAATATCTTTTATGGTCATGCACCCTTGAAGAGTGGTCTATTTTTGATGAATCTCGATAGTAGTGATACACATATTCATAATGTTGAAGCCAAAAGATGCAGAGTTGATAATGATAGTGCAACTTATTTGTGGCACTGCCGTTTAGGTCATATCGGTGTAAAGCGCATGAAGAAACTCCATACTGATGGACTTTTGGAACCACTTGATTATGAATCACTTGGTACTTGCGAACCGTGCCTCATGGGCAAGAGGACTAAAACGCCATTCTCCGGAACTATGGAGAGAGCAACATATTTGTTGGAAATCATACACACAGATGTATGTGGTCCGATGAATGTTGAGGCTCGCGGCGGATATCGTTATTTTCTCACCTTCACAGATGATTTAAGCAGATATGGGTATATCTACTTAATGAAACATAAGTCTGAAACATTTGAAATGTTCAAAGAATTTCAGAGTGAAGTTGAAAATCATCGTAACATGAAAATAAAGTTTCTACGATCTGATCGTGGTGGAGAATATTTGAGTTACGA
Source organism: Triticum aestivum (assembly GCF_018294505.1). Classification (NCBI taxonomy): domain Eukaryota; kingdom Viridiplantae; phylum Streptophyta; class Magnoliopsida; order Poales; family Poaceae; genus Triticum; species Triticum aestivum. Next base: position 34,159 of record NW_025228000.1, read on the forward strand.
GTTTGGTCTACATTTGAAACAATGCGGAATAGTTTCACAACTCACGACACCCGGAAGACCACGGCGAAATGGTGTGTCCGAACGTCGTAATCGTACTTTACTAGATATGGTGCGATCTATGACGTCTCTTACTGATTTACCGCTATCGTTTTGGGGTTATGCTTTAGAGACGGCTGCATTCACGTTAAATAGGGCACCATCGAAATCCGTTAAGACGACGCCTTATGAACTGTGGTTTGGCAAGAAACCAAAGTTGTCGTTCTTAAAGTTTGGGGCTGCGATGCTTATGTGAAAAAGCTTCAACCTGATAAGCTCGAACCCAAATCGGAGAAATGTGTCTTCATAGGATACCCAAAGGAGACTGTTGGGTACACCTTCTATCATAGATCCGAAGGCAAGACATTCGTTGCTAAGAATGGATCCTTTCTAGAGAAGGAGTTTCTCTCGAAAGAAGTGAGTGGGAGGAAAGTAGAACTTGATGAGGTAATTGTACCTGCTCCCTTATTGGAAAGTAGTTCATCACAGAAACCGGTTCCTGTGACGCCTACACCAGTTAGTGAGGAAGTTAATGATGATGATCATGGAACTTCAGATCAAGTTGTTACTGAACCTCGTAGGTCAACCCGAGTAAGATCCGCACCAGAGTGGTACGGTAATCCAGTTCTGGAGGTTATGTTACTAGACCATGACGAACCTACGAACTATGAAGAAGCGATGGTGAGCCCAGATTCCGCAAAATGGCTTGAGGCCATGAAATCTGAGATGGGATCCATGTATGAGAACAAAATGTGGACTTTGGTTGACATGCCTGATGATCGGCAAGCCATTGAGAATAAATGGATCTTCAAGAAGAAGACTGACACTGATGGTAATGTTACTGTCTATAAAGCTCGACTTGTTGCAAAAGGTTTTCGACAAGTTCAAGGGATTTACTATGATGAGACTTTCTCACCCGTAGCGATGTTTAAGTCTGTCCGAATCATGTTAGCAATTTCCGCATTTTATGATTATGAAATTTGGCAAATGGATGTGAAAACTACAATCCTGAATGGATTTCTGGAAGAAGAGTTGTATATGATGCAATCAGAAGGTTTTGTCGATCCAAAGGGAGCTAACAAAGTATGCAAGCTCCAGCGATCCATTTATGGACTGGTGCAAGCCTCTCAGAGTTGGAATAAACGCTTTGATAGTGTGATCAAAGCATTTGGTTTTGTACAGACTTTTGGAGAAGCCTGTATTTACAAGAAAGTGAGTGGGAGCTCTGTAGCATTTCTGATATTATATGTGGGTGACATATTGTTGATTGGAAATGATATAGAATTTCTGGATAGCATAAAGGGATACTTCAATAAGATTTTTTCAATGAAAGACCTCGGTGAAGCTGCTTATATATTGGGCATCAAGATCTATAGAGATAGATCAAGACGCTTAATTGGACTTTCACAAAGCACATACCTTGACAAAGTTTTGAAGAAGTTCAAAATGGATCAAGCAAAGAAAGGGTTCTTGCCTGTGTTACAAGGTGTGAAGTTGAGTAAGACTCAATGCCCGACCACTGCAGAAGATAGAGAGAAGATGAAAGATGTTCCCTATGCTTCAGCCATAGGCTCTATCATGTATGCAATGTTGTGTACCAGACCTGATGTGTGCCTTGCTATAAGTCTAGCAGGGAGGTACCAAAGTAATCCAGGAGTGGATCACTGGACAGCGGTCAAGAACATCCTGAAATACCTGAAAAGGACTAAGGATATGTTCCTCGATTATGGAGATGACAAAGAGCTAGTCGTAGATGGTTACGTCGATGCAAGATTTGACACTGATCCGGACGATTCTAAATCGCAAACCGGATACGTGTTTACATTGAACGGTGGAGCTGTTAGTTGGTGCAGTTCTAAACAAATCTTTCTGGCGGGATCTACGTGTGAAGTGGAGTACATAGCTGCTTCGGAAGCAGCAAATGAAGGAGTCTGGATGAAGGAGTTCATATCCGATCTAGGTGTCATACCTAGTGCATTGGGTCCACTGAAAATCTTTGGTGACAATACTGGTGCAATTGCCTTGGCAAAAGAATCCAGATTTCGCAAGAGAACCAAGCACATCAAGAGACGCTTCAATTCCATCCGGGGTGTAGTCCAGGTGGGAGACATAGAAATTTGCAAGATACATACGGATCTGAATGTTGCAGACCCGTTGACTAAGCCTCTTCCACGAGCAAAACATGATCAGCACCAAGGCTCCATGGGTGTTAGAATGATTACTGTGTAATCTAGATTATTGACTCTAGTGCAAGTGGGAGACTGAAGGAAATATGCCCTAGAGGTAATAATAAAGTTATTATTTATTTCCTTATATCATGATAAATGTTTATTATTCATGCTAGAATTGTATTAACCGGAAACATAATACTTGTGTGAATACATAGACAAAAAGAGTGTCACTAGTATGCCTCTACTTGGCTAGCTCGTTGATCAAAGATGGTTATGTTTCCTAGCCATTGACATGAGTTGTCATTTGATTAGCGGGGTCACATCATTAGGAGAATGATGTGATTGACTTGACCCATTCCGTTAGCTTAGCACTCGATCGTTTAGTATGTTGTATTGCTTTCTTCATGACTTATACATGTTCCTATGACTATGAGATTATGCAACTCCCATTTAACGGAGGAACACTTTGTGTGCTACCAAACATCACAACGTAACTGGGTGATTATAAAGGTGCTCTACAGGTGTCTCCGAAGGTACTTGTTGAGTTGGCGTATTTCGAGATTAGGATTTGTCACTTTGATTGTCGGAGAGGTATCTCTGGGCCCACTCGGTAAAGCACATCACTTAAGCCTTGCAAGCATTGCAACTAATGAGTTAGTTGCGGGATGATGTATTACGGAACTAGTAAAGACTTGCCGGTAACGAGATTGAACTAGGTATTGAGATACCGACGATCGAATCTCGGGCAAGTAACATACCGATGACAAAGGGAACAACGTATGTTGTTATGCGGTCTGACCGATAAAGATCTTCATAGAATTTGTGGGAGGTAATATGAGCATCCATGTTCCGCTATTGGTTATTGACCGGAGACGTGTCTCGGTCATGTCTACATAGTTCTCGAACCCGTAGGGTCCGCACGTTTAATGTTTCGATGACTGTTATATTATGAGTTTATGAGTTTTGATGTACCGAAGGTTGTTCGGAGTCCCGGATGTGATCACAGACATGACGAGGAGTCTCGAAATGGTCGAGACATGAAGATTGATATATTGGAAGCCTATATTTGGATATCGGAAGTGTTCCGGGTGAAATCGGGATTTTACCGGAGTACCTAAGGGGTTACCGGAACCCCCCGGGGGTTAATGGGCAATAGTGGGCCTTTGTGGAGAAGAGGAGAGGTGGCCAGGGCAAGGGCCTTGCGCCCCACCCCCCTAGTCCGAATAGGACAAGGAGAGGGGGGCAACGCCCCCCCTCCTATTCCAACAAGGAAGGGAGGGAGTCCTACTCCTGGTGGGAGTAGGAATCCTCCTGGCGCGCCTCCTCCTAGCCGGCCGCACCTCCCCATTGCTCCTTTATATACGGGGGTAGGGGGCACCCTAGAGACACAACAATTGATCTCTTGATCTTTTAGCTGTGTGCGGTGCCCCCCTCGATAATACTGTAGCGGTGCTTAGGCGAAGCCCTGCATCGGTAGAACATCATCATCGTCACCACGCCGTCGTGCTGACGGAACTCTCCCTCAAAGCTCGGCTAGATCGGAGTTCGAGGGACGTCATCGAGCTGAACGGGTGCTGATCTCGGAGGTGCCGTGTGGTTGGTACTTGATCGGTCGGATCGTGAAGACGTACGACTACATCAACCGCGTTGTGCTAACGCTTCCGCTTTCGGTCCACGAGGGTACGTGGACAACACTCTCCCCTCTCGTTGCTATGCATCACCATGATCTTGCGTGTGCGTAGGATTTTTTTTGAAATTACTACGTTCCCCAACAGTAAGTAATGCTCTAATATTTTTTCCCTTCTCTTTTTGTCTTTGTTTTGCACTACCTTTTTTGTATCTCATATTTTATATGCTTTTACGATCAATGTTTATAAATTCCATGACTTTTGATGATTTTTTTTCAAAACTCAACTTTAAAGAGTGTAAAGTAAAAAACATGAGAAGAAGCAGTTGTTGACCG
>NW_025228000.1:38609-60572 GCF_018294505.1 Triticum aestivum
ACATGTCGTACGGTGTGGTGGCATGTCCGAAGAGGTGGCGCGCGTCTCCGGGGTGTGGCCCCCCTCACGGACGGCGATGACACAGTAGTAAACGTTCTGCGGTAACGATGCGGCGCGAATATTATTAAATACTCGGAGCGCAATAAAATCATGAGTTTTTTACATGACGTGGGCACATGTGCTATGGGACTGATGGTAATTTTTCATAATTTTTGGTGATGAAGAAGTATCTGAACAGTTCCCTCTCCGCGGATTGCTCTTCGCGTGTCTACGACTGTGGCCAGCGGCCTCCGGGGGCTAGCACATGCCGCCAAATCTTGCGTAGGCGGCCTCTCACAAGTCTGGAAGTGTTGTGGCGGTTGCAAACGCCCGGCCCGCGTCTCCGGGGTGTGCCCCGCCTCACGGATGGCGCCGCCGCCGGCGCCTGGAGGGGGGAAACGGACGCGTCGGGTCTACACGGATGGGGTCTTGCTATGGCTTTGGCCCGGATGTTGCTCCAAAGTGTTCCTATGGGCTGACCTAACACAACCGGGTGGAGAGTTCCACTTGTCAAAGCCCGTGCGTGCAAAGTCAAAGGGCTAGATCCCTTGGTCAAACGCTACAGGGTTAGGCGGGACGGGGGCCCTGGGAGGGGGGGTAGCAATGTCACCGGAGCATCACACCGGGCCCTCATACACATTAGTAGAAAAAGGGTCAAATGTCAAGCACATTAGTGCCGGTTTGCTTTTGAGCGGGCACTAATGTGTGCATTAGTGCCGGGTCGAACGGCTAGCCTGCCGCTTTCATTAGTACCGGTTCGTGGCCGACCTTTAGCACCGGTTCGTGCCACGGACCGGTACTAAAGTGAGTGGTGGCAGGATGTTGTCAGTACGGGGCCCCTCCAGCACCTTTAGTACCTGTTCGTGGCACGAACCGGTGCTAAAAGTCGTCGTACATAAACCCTTCGTCCACCCGAGCTCGCTCTGTTCTTCCCCTTTCCCCTCTCCTCTCCGTTCTTCCCCTCTTCCTCTCGAGCTCATCACACATTTTCCCCAAAATTTGTCAAGATTTGAAGGCCCCCATCCATTCAAATGATCACAAAGGTTAGCAACTTTGTCCTTTCATCTCTCATTGCTAGATTAGCTCTTGCAATGCTTTGTATAGTGATTAATTTATGAGTTTAGTCATTTGGTAGAAAATATGTGTGCTAGTATTTGATTTATATGCAATTTGTGGTCAAAAATAACACTTAGTTTGCATATGTAGGTGTGGTTTACTTAGTGCCTTCTAAATCTCCGTCATAACCACAGTCGATCGCCCGCACCGTTCCGTCGCCGGCACCACCTTGTGGTGAGCCTCTTGTTCATGAATGTTTTACATTACCAAATTGATTTTTGTGTGATTTGGATATATAGTTACTCGTATAATTATCTTACCCGTAAGTTGTTTGTTATACATAGTGCCATGGTTTTGATATCCGTCCCCGTCGGCCCTCGTCCTTGCTATGATTCGGATGTGGTATATTCTCTTTTAAAACTAGTTGTTGCATTTCGTGTTTATGACAAATTATGCCCATCAAGTTGACATAGATATTTTTGTCTAGGAGGTTTGTGAACCGGAAATTCCAACCGACCCTATTGTTGAGAGGTTAAATTTAGTTGATAGAGAAAACAAGTATTTGAAAGAAAAATTGAAAAGAATTGAGGGGGAGAAGATGGAATTGGAGTTGCATGTTGCCGATGTCGTCGATGATCACAAGATCAAGATGGGGAAAATGCGCTTGAAGATTAGAAAGATTAGAAAATATGCCATTGATAGTGAGGCTTGGTATCATTATGCTGTTGGATCAATTGTTACCTGAGTTGCGATCTTGATCGCATTTGTTGTTGCATTTAAATTCTTTAGTTAGAGAGTTATTTGTTTGTTGCATTTAAGTATTGTATGAACTTTATGTATGAACTTTATGTATGAACTTGTATTAATTTGGTCTATTCGGTGTTGTGTAATGAAGATGAGCCGACAATGGATGTACGATGACCGATGCTCTCCCGAGTTCATTAATGGCGTGCAAACTTTTCTGCTTGTGGCTGAGGCAAACGAGTGGGCGGATGGTTTTATGCCTTGTCCATGTTTAGTCTGTAAGAATGATCACAATTACTCTATGTCAAGAACCATTCACGTCCACCTGTTTAAGTCCGGTTTCATGCCCCACCATAATGTTTGGACCAAGCGCGGAGAAAGAGGGGTTATGATGGAAGACAATCAAGAAGAAGAGGACGACGACAACTATCCTGGCCATGGGTTCCCTGAATACGATGATACAACAATGGGGGGAGAAGCTGAGCCGGCAATGCGGGAAGAAGCTGAAGAAGAGGCATCAGATGAGCCCGCTGATGATCTAGGTCGGGCCATTGCCGATGCAAAGAGAAACTGCGCAAGTGATTTGGAGAAGAAGAAGTTGCAGCGCATGTTAGAGCATCACAAGAAATTGTTGTACCCGAATTGCGAAGCTGACAAGAAAGAGTTGGGCACCACACTGGAATTGCTGCAATGGAAGGCAGAGATTGGTGTATCTGACAAGGGATTTGGAAAGTTGCTGGTAATGATAAAGAATATGCTTCCAAAGGACAACGAATTGCCTGAGAGTATGTACGAAGCAAAGAAGGCTGTCTGCCCTCTAGGGTTAGAGGTGCAGAAGATACATGCATGCCCTAATGACTGCATCCTCTACCGCGGTGAGTACGAGGATTTGAACGCTTGCCCGGTATGCGGTGCATTGCGCTATAAGATCAGGCGCGATGACCCTGGTGATGTCGAGGGCGAGCGCCCCAGGAAGAAGATTCTTGCCAAGGTGATGTGGTATGCTCCTATAATACCACGGTTGAAACATTTGTTCCAAAACAAAGAGCATGCCAAGGCGAGGCGATGCGATGGCACAGGGAAGACCGTAAGAAAGACGGAAAGTTGAGAGAACCCGCTGACGGGTCGCAGATGACGCAAGGAAAGTGGAGAAAAATTGAGAGAAAGTATGGGAAGGAGTTTGCAGATGACGCAAGGAACGTATGGTTTGGTCTAAGCGCAGATGGCATTAATCCTTTTGGGGAGCAGAGCAGCAACCATAGCACCTGGCCTGTGACTCTATGTTTGTATAACCTTCCTCCTTGGTTGTGCATGAAGCGGAAGTTCATTATGATGCCAGTGCTCATCCAAGGCCCTAAGCAACCCGGCAACGACATTGATGTGTACCTAAGGCCATTAGTTGAAGAACTCTTACAGCTGTGGAATGGAAAAGGTGTACGTGCGTGGGATGAGCACATGGGGGAAGAATTTGACCTAAAGGCCTTGCTGTTCGTGACCATCAATGATTGGCCTGCTCTCAGTAACCTTTCAGGACAGACAAACAAGGGATACCGCGCATGCACGCACTGTTTGGATGATACCAACAGTATATATTTGGACAATTGTAGGAAGATTGTGTACCTGGGACATCGTCGATTTCTTCCGAGCAGGCATCCCGTAAGAAAGAAAGGCAAGCATTTCAAAGGTGAGGCGAATCACCGGACGAAGCCTCGCCACCGTACTGGTGCTGATGTACATGATATGGTCAAGGATTTGAAGGTAGTCTTTGGAAAGGGTCCTGGCGGACAACCTGTTCTGAATGACGCTGACGGACGCGCACCCATGTGGAAGAAGAATCTATATTTTGGGACCTGCCCTATTGGAAAGATCTAGAGGTCCGCTCTGCAATCGACGTGATGCACGTGACAAAGAATCTTTGCGTGACCCTGCTTGGCTTCTTTGGCGTGTATGGGAAGACAAAAGATACACCTGAGGCACGGGAGGACCAGCAACGTATGCATGGAAAAGACGGCATACATCAGGGTCATGCCAGCTACGCTCTTACCAAAGAAGAGAAGGAAATCTTCTTTGAATGCCTGCTCAGTATTAAGGTACCGTCTGGCTTCTCATCGAATATAAAGGGAATAATAAACATGGCAGAGAAAAAGTTCCAGAACCTAAAGTCTCATCACTGCCACGTGATTATGACGCAACTGCTTCCGGTTGCATTGAGGGGGCTTCTACCGGATAACGTTCAATTAGCCATTGTGAAGCTATGTGCATTCCTCAATGCAATCTCTCAGAAGGTAATCGATCTAGAAATCATACCAAGGTTAGAGAATGATTTGGTGCAATGTCTTGTCAGTTTCGAGTTGGTGTTCCCACCATCCTTCTTCAACATCATGACAGCACGTCCTAGTTCACCTATGCGAAGAGATTAGCGTTTTGGGTCGTGTATTTCTACACAATATGTTCCCCTTTGAGAGGTTCATGGGAGTCTTAAAGAAATATGTTCATAACCGTGCTAGGCCAGAAGGAAGCATCTCCAAGGGCCATGAAAATGAGGAGGTCATTGAGTTTTTTATTGACTTTATTCCTGACCTTAAGCCGATTGGTGTTCCTGAATCACGGCATAAGGGCAGACTGGATGGAAAAGGCACGCTAGGAGGGAATCAAAAAATATGTATGGACGGACATTCTCTCACTGAAGCACACTACACAGTTATACATAATTCCGCCTTGGTGGCTCCGTATATGGACGAACACAAGAATTTTCTACGCTCCAAACACCCGGAGCGGTCTAATGACTGGATTACACGTGAACAAACCAGGAGTTTCGCCGGCTGGTTGCAGACACGTACCATGCATGACGCCTCTATTAAAGATGACCTGTACTCGTTGTCCCAGTTACCATCTACGAATATAATGACTTTCAAAGGGTACGAGATAAATGGTAATACATTTTACACGATCGCCCATGATAAGAAGAGCACCAACCAAAACAGTGGTGTCCGCTTTGATGCAACAACCAAGACGGGAAAGGAAACATATTATGGTTACATAGAGGAGATATGGGAACTTGACTATGGACGTGATTTGAAGGTCCCTTTGTTTCGGTGCAAATGGGTCAATATGACACAATAAGGGGTAACGGAAGACCCGCGGTATGGAATGACAACAGTGGATCTCAACAATCTTGCGTATGCACACGAACCATTCGTCCTAGCTAATGATGTGGCACAGGTTTTCTATGTGAAGGATATGTCTACCAGGCCGAGAAAAAGAAAAGATAAGGAAGTGAATGCATCATACGATGAGCCAAAGCGCCACATAGTTCTTTCTGGGAAGAGAAACATCGTGGGAGTGGATGACAAGACAGACATGTCAGAAGATTACGAAAAGTTTGATGAAATTGCTCCATTCACAGTGAATATTGACCCGAGCATCCAGTTAAATGATGAAGATTTTCCATGGCTACGGCGCAAAGGGACATACGCGAAGAAAAAGTTTCACACCCAAAGATCTGGGATATGATCGGCTTCAGTATCATCAATTTCTTCTGTGTTTCACACCCAGGAGGGAATCTTTATAATAGTTAGGGTAGTTATGTGTTTTGGCATTTGAAACGCGAAGAAATTTTATGTGCAAACAAAATCTTTCATGCATTTACTGATTTTTTCAGCTAAATGACCCTGAAATTGAAAAACATTTCAAATGAACTCAGAAAAGGTTGAAAGTTGGCATGGTATCATAATTTCACCCACATAGCATGTGCAAAAAAGTAGATAGGGTTACCGTAAAAACTGGATGCACTTCGTGTATAAAATGGACAAACTCTTTCGAAGTATCAGGGTTTCGGACGAAAACTCATCCGGTACAAAGGGATTTCATTTTTTAAATAACCTAAGCATTACCAAATTGAATATAATGATAAAACACGGTAATATTAAACATAAGAAAAAAGAATCACCGAAAATCTATTTTCAAAGTTAAGTTATTCACAAACTAGTGATTCACAAAAATTTCAAATAATTCAAAATGTAAATTATTCAAATTTGTAAACTACCGGCACTAACAGAAAGTTTGTAATTTTTTGTTCCTAAAGCAAAAATATTACCAAAGAAACTCTAAATACAGCAAAAAACAACTCAAAAATAAATAAACCAAAAATAAATAAAGCAAAAAATAAGAAAATAAAAAAGCCCACCTACTGGGCCAGAGCGGCCAGCATACGACTAGAAACCCAACCTGTAGTTGCGCCAGGATGCAGGCCCGCAAGCCCAGTAGGCCCACAGGCAGAGTAGGAATGGTAGGCCCAGAAGGCCTGCTATTTAGAGGAGCTCAATGCAGTGCCCACGTCGGGGCTTATAAACTGGTCCTGGCTCTCCTCAACTAGCGAGGTGGGACTAAACTTCTGCGCCCCTCGCCTGGCAGCGCACACCCTTTAGTACCGGGTGGTGGCTCCAACCGGTACTAAAGGGGGTCTGTAGTACCGGTTGCTGCCACCACCCGGTACTAAAGGAGTGCGCTTCCCGCCGCTTGGGCTGGCCAAATTTGACCTTTAGTATCGGTTGGTGGCTCCAACCGGTACTAAAGGCCCATCCTATATAAGCAGCACTTAGAAATTTCGTCAGTTTTCATCTGCTTCTTCTCCTCTACCTCGTCGCCCGCCGCCCCCCGTCGCTGCCCCCGTCGACGCCCCCGTCGCCACCCCTCGTCGACGCCCCCGTCGATGCCCCGTCCCCGTCCCCATCGTCGCCATCCGCGTCATCGCCGCCCGTCGCCGTCCCCGTCGCCGCCCCCCGTCGCCTCGCCTCGCCGGTGAGCGCTTGCCCTTGCTGCCATGTCCACACACACACACATTGTTAATTAGTTGTAAAATTGTTAGTAATTTTTATGTTTTTAGTTATAGAAATATTTATAGAAATGTTAGAATTTTTTTTTGTTTTTTAGTTATACAAATATTATTAGAAATGTTAGAAATTTTTCTGTTTTTTAGTTACAGAAATATTATAAATGTTATAGAAATGTTAGTTATATAGAAATGTTATAAATTTTTATGTTTTTAAGTTATAGAAATGTTAGCAATTTTTCTGTTTTTTAGTTATAGAAATATTAGAAATGTTATAGAAATATTTGTTATATATATAGAAATGTTAGAAATTTTAGAATTAGTTTTAGTTAGATGAATTAGATTAATGTCAAATTGTTAGAATTTGCATATAGAATTTTAGTTATCACAATCCAATCGTTTAAAAAATGTTACTTTTTGCGGGCATATAGTATTTGTTCTCGACGATGCCCGCTCCGCATCCTCGCCGTCGACCCATTCGCGACAACGTCCGGCTGACCCATGTCCGGTTTGGGCTCCGCCGGGCTGGCACTGGGAGGTGCTACCTGGAGGGGCGCGCCGCTTGATGAGGAACCCGGCCTCAGGTCCCGTCGTCGATCCTGATCTCCTTTGGTGGCGTTCGCGTGGGCCACATTCGGTGCAGAGGGAGCCGGCCCCGCCGGAGGTGGTGCGTCATCGTGTCAGGGAGGAGGACGAGCACGTCCATCGCTACATGGCTGCTATGGACGCCAGGTTCCCCAATACCTGGCAGGTTCCTTGGGCAGATGACTGGAGATAGATCCCGTGGTCAAACGCTACAGGGTTAGGCGGGACGGGGCCCTGGGGGGGTAGCAATGCCACCGGAGCATCGCACCGGGCCCTCATACATGCCGTACGGTGAGGTGGCATGTCCGAAGAGGCGGCACGTGTCTCTGGGGTGTGGCCCCCCTCACGGACGGCGATGACACAATAGTGGACATTCTGCCGTAACGATGCGGCGTGAATATTATTAAATACTCAGAGCGCGATAAAATCATGAGTTTTTTACACGACGTGGGCACATGTGCTTTAGGACTGATGGTAATTTTTCATAAATTTTGGTGATGGAGAAGTATCTAAACACTTACCTCTCCGCGGATTGCTCTTCGCGTGTCTACGACTGTGGCCGGCGGCCTCCGGGGGCTAGCACATGCCGCCAAATCTTGCGTAGGCGGCCTCTCACAAGTTTGGAAGTGTCGTGGCGGTTGCAAACGCCCGGCCCACGTCTCGGGGGTGTGCCCCCCCCCTCAAGAACGGCGCCGCCGCCGGCACCTGGAGGGGGAAACGGACGCGTCGGGTCTACACGGATGGGGTCTTGCTGTGGCTTTGGCCCGGATGTTGCTCCAAAGTGTTCCTATGGGCTGACCTAACACAACCAGGTGGAGAGTTCCACTGGTCAAAGCCCGTCCGTGCAAAGTCAAAGGGCTAGATTCCGTGGTCAAACGCTACAGGGTTAGGCGGGACGGGGCCCTGGGGGGTAGCAATGCCACCGGAGCATCGCACCGGGCCCTCATACATGTCGTACTGTGTGGTGGCATGTCCGAAGAGGCGGCACGCGTCTCCGTGGTGTGGCCCACCTAACGGATGGCGATGACACGGTAGTAGACATTCTGCCGTAACGATGCGGCGTGAATATTATTAAATACTCGGAGCGCGATAAAATCATGAGTTTTTTACATGACGTGGGCACATGTGCTTGAGGACTGATGGTAATTTTTCATAATTTTTGGTGATGGAGAAGTATCTGAACACTTCCCTCTCCGCGGATTGCTCTTCGCGTGTCTACGACTGGGGCCGGCAGCCTCCGAGGGCGAGCACATGCCGCCAAATCTTGTGTAGGCGGCATCTCACAAGTCTAGAAGTGTTGTGGTGGTTGCAAACGCCCGGCCCGCGTCTCCGGGGTGTGCCCCCCTCACGAACGGCGCCGCCGCCAGCACCTGGAGGGGCGAAACGGACGCGTCGGGTCTACACGGATGTGTTCTTGCTGTGGCTATGGGCCGGATGTTGTTCCAAAGTGTTCCTATGGGCTGACCTAACACAACCGGGTGGAGAGTTCCACTGGTCAAAGCCCGTCTGTGCAAAGTCAATGGGCTAGATCCCGTGGTCAAACATTAGAGGGTTAGGCGGGACGGGGGCCCTGGGGGGTAGCAATGCCACCGGAGCATCGCACCGGGCCCTCATACATGCCGTACAGTGTGGTGGCATGTCCGAAGAGGCGGCACGCATCTCCGGGGTGTGGGCCCCCTCACGGACGGCGATATCACAGTAGTAGACGTTCCGCGGTAACGATTTGGCGTGAATATTATTAAATACACGGAGTGCGATAAAATCATGAGTTTTTTACACGACGTGGGCACATGTGCTTTAGAACTCATGGTAATTTTTCATAATTTTTGGTGATGGAGAAGTATCTGAACACTTCCCTCTCCGCGGATTGCTCTTCGCGTGTCTACGACTATGGCCGGCGGCCTCCGGGGGCTAGCACATGCCACCAAGTCTTGCGTAGGCAGCCTCTCACAAGTCTGGAAGTGTTGTGGCGGTTGCAAACGCCCGGCCCATGTCTCCGGCGTGTGCCCCCCCCTCACGGACGGCGCCGCCGCCGGCACCTGGAGGGGGGAAACGGACGCGTTGGGTTTACACGGATGGGGTCTTGCTGTGGCTTTGGCCCGGATGTTGCTCCAAAGTGTTCCTATGGGCTGAACTAACACAACTGGGTGGAGAGTTCCACTGGTCAAAGCCCGTCCGTGCAAAGTCAAAGGGCTAGATCCGTTGGTTAATTGCTACAGGGTTAGGCGGGACGGGGCCCGGGGGGGGGGGTAGCAATGCCACCGGAGCATCGCACCGGGCCCTCATACATGTCGTACGGTGTGGTGGCTTGTCCAAAGAGGCGGCACGCGTCTCCAGGGTGTGGCCCCCCTCACGGACGCCCATGACACAGTAGTAGACATTCTGCCGTAACGATGCGGCGTGAATATTATTAAATAGTCGGAGCGCGATAAAATCATGAGTTTTTTACACGACGTGGACACATGTGCTATAGGACTGATGGTAATTTTTCATAATTTTTGGTGATGGAGAAGTATCTGAACACTTCCCTCTACGCGGATTGCTCTTCGCGTGTCTACGACTATGGCCGGCGGCCTCCGGGGGCTAGCACATGCCGCCAAATCTTGCGTAGGCGGCCTCTCAAAGTTTGCAAGTGTCGTGGCGGTTGCAAACGCCTGGCCTGCGTCTTCGGGGTGTGCGCCCCCCCCCTCACGGACGGTGCCGCCGCCGGCACCTCGAGGGGGAAACAGACGCGTCGGGTCTACACGGATGGGGTCTTGCTGTGGCTTTGGTCCGAATGTTGCTCCAAAGTGTTCCTATTAGCTGACCAAACACAACCGGGTGGAGAGTTCCACTGGTCAAAGCCCGTCCGTGCAAAGTCAAAGGCCTAGATCCCGTGGTCAAACGCTACAGGGTTAGGCGGGACGGGGCCCTGAGGGGGGGGGGTAGCAATGCCACAGGAGCATCGCACCGGGCCCTCATAGATGTCATACGGTGGGGTGGCATGTCCGAAGAGGCGGCACGCGTCTCCAGGGTGTGGCCCCCCTCACGGACGCCGATGACACAGTAGTAGACATTCTGCCGTAACGATGCGGCGTGAATATTATTAAATACTCAGAGCGCGATAAAATCATGAGTTTTTTACACGACGTGGGCACATGTGCTTTAGGACTGATGGTAATTTTTCATAAATTTTGGTGATGGAGAAGTATCTAAACACTTACCTCTCCACGGATTGCTCTCCGCGTGTCTACGACTGTGGCCGGCGGCCTCCGGGGGCTAGCACATGCCGCCAAATCTTGCGTAGGCGGCCTCTCACAACTTTGGAAGTGTCGTGGCGGTTGCAAACGCCCGGCCCACGTCTCGGGGGTGTGCCCCCCCCCCTCACGAACGGCGCCGCCGCCGGCACCTGGAGGGGGGAAACGGACGCGTCGGGTCTACACGGATGGGGTCTTGCTGTGGCTTTGGCCCGGATGTTGCTCCAAAGTGTTCCTATGGGCTGACCTAACACAACCAGGTGGAGAGTTCCACTGGTCAAAGCCCGTCCGTGCAAAGTCAAAGGGCTAGATCCCGTGGTCAAACGCTACAGGGTTAGGCGGGACGGGGCCCTGGGGGGTAGCAATGCCACCGGAGCATCGCACCGGGCCCTCATACATGTCGTACGGTGTGGTGGCATGTCCGAAGAGGCGGCACGCGTCTCCGGGGTGTGGCCCCCCTAACGGATGGCGATGACACAGTAGTAGACATTCTGCCGTAACGATGCGGCGTGAATATTATTAAATACTCGGAGCGCGATAAAATCATGAGTTTTTTACATGACGTGGGCACATGTGCTTGAGGACTGATGGTAATTTTTCATAATTTTTGGTGATGGAGAAGTATCTGAACACTTCCCTCTCCGCGGATTGCTCTTCGCGTGTCTACGACTGGGGCCGGCGGCCTCCGAGGGCGAGCACATGCCGCCAAATCTTGTGTAGGCGGCATCTCACAAGTCTGGAAGTGTTGTGGCTGTTGCAAACGCCCGGCCCGCGTCTCCGGGGTGTGCCCCCCTCACGAACGGCGCCGCCGCCAGCACCTGGAGGGGCGAAACGGACGCGTCGGGTCTACACGGATGTGTTCTTGCTGTGGCTATGGGCCGGATGTTGTTCCAAAGTGTTCCTATGGGCTGACCTAACACAACCGGGTGGAGAGTTCCACTGGTCAAAGCCCGTCTGTGCAAAGTCAAAGGGCTAGATCCCGTGCTCAAACGCTAGAGGGTTAGGCGGGACGGGGGCCCTGGGGGGTAGCAATGCCACCGGAGCATCGCACCGGGCCCTCATACATGCCGTACAGTGTGGTGGCATGTTCGAAGAGGCGGCACGCATCTCCGGGGTGTGGGCCCCCTCACGGACGGCGATGACACAGTAGTAGACGTTCCGCGGTAACGATTTGGCGTGAATATTATTAAATACACGGAGTGCGATAAAATCATGAGTTTTTTACACGACGTGGGCACATGTGCTTTAGAACTCATGGTAATTTTTCATAATTTTTGGTGATGGAGAAGTATCTGAACACTTCCCTCTCCGCGGATTGCTCTTCGTATGCCTACGACTGTGCCCTGCGGCCTCCGGGGGCTAGCACAAGCCACCAAGTCTTGCGTAGGCAGCCTCTCACAAGTCTGGAAGTGTTGTGGCGGTTGCAAACGCCCGGCCCATGTCTCCGGCGTGTGCTCCCCCTCACGGACGGCGCCGCCGCCGGCACCTGGAGGGGGGAAACGGACGCGTTGGGTCTACACGGATGGGGTCTTGCTGTGGCTTTGGCCCGGATGTTGCTCCAAAGTGTTCCTATGGGCTGAACTAACACAACCGGGTGGAGAGTTCCATTGGTCAAAGCCCGTCCGTGCAAAGTCAAAGGGCTAGATCCGTTGGTCAAATGCTACAGGGTTAGCCGGGACGGGGCCCGGGGGGGGGGGGTAGCAATGCCACCGGAGCATCGCACCGGGCCCTCATACATGTCGTACGGTGTGGTGGCTTGTCCAAAGAGGTGGCACGCGTCTCCAGGGTGTGGCCCCCCTCACGGACGCCCATGACACAGTAGTAGACATTCTGCCGTAACGATGCGGCGTGAATATTATTAAATAGTCGGAGCGCGATAAAATCATGAGTTTTTTACACGACGTGGGCACATGTGCTATAGGACTGATGGTAATTTTTCATAATTTTTGGTGATGGAGAAGTATCTGAACACTTCCCTCTACGCGGATTGCTCTTCGCGTGTCTACGACTATGGCCGGCGGCCTCCGGGGGCTAGCACATGCCGCCAAATCTTGCGTAGGCGGCCTCTCAAAGTTTGCAAGTGTCGTGGCGATTGCAAACGCCTGGCCCGCGTCTTCGGGGTGTGCGCCCCCCCTGACGGACGGCGCCGCCGCCGGCACCTCGAGGGGGGAAACAGACGCGTCGGGTCTACACGGATGGTGTCTTGCTGTGGCTTTGGTCCGAATGTTGCTCCAAAGTGTTCCTCTTAGCTGACCAAACACAACCGGGTGGAGAGTTCCATTGGTCAAAGCCCGTCCGTGCAAAGTCAAAGGCCTAGATCCCGTGGTCAAACGCTACAGGGTTAGGCGGGACGGGGCCCTGAGGGGGGGGGGTAGCAATGCCACCGGAGCATCGCACCGGGCCCTCATACATGTCATACGGTGCGGTGGCATGTCCGAAGAGGCGGCACGCGTCTCCAGGGTGTGGCCCCCCTCACGGACGCCGATGACACAGTAGTAGACGTTCTACGGTAACGATGCGCCGTGAATATTATTAAATACTGGGAGCGCGATAAAATCATGAGTTTTTTACACGACGTGGGCACATGTGCTTGAGGACTGATGGTAATTTTTCATAATTTTTGGTGATCGAGAAGAATCTGAACACTTCCCTCTCCGCGGATTGCTCTTCGCGTGTCTACGACTGTGGCCGGCGGCCTCCGGGGGCTAGCACCTGCCGCCAAATCTTGCGTAGGCGGCTTCTCACAAGTTTGGAAGTGTCGTGGCGGTTGCAAACGCCCGGCCCGCGTCTCCGGGGTGTGCCCCCCCTCACGGGCGGCGCCGCCGCCGGCACCTGGAGGGGGGAGACGGACGTGTCGGGTCTAGAAGGATGGGGTCTTGCTGTGGCTTTGGCCCGGATGTTGCTCCAAAGTGTTCTTATGGGCTGACCTAACAGAACCGGGTGGAGAGTTCCACTGGTCAAAGCCCGTCCGTGCAAAGTCAAAGGGCTAGATCTCGTGGTCAAACACGACAGGGTTAGGCGGGACGGGGCCCTGGGGGGTTGCAATGCCACCGGAGCATCGCACCGGGCCCTCATACACGCCGTACGGTGTGGCGGCATGTCCGAAGAGGCGGCACGCGTCTCCGGGGTGTGGCCCCCCTCACGGACGGCGATGACATAGTAGTAGACATTCTGCAGTAACGATGCAGCGTGAATATTATTAAATACTCGGAGCGTGATAAAATCATGAGTTTTTTACACGACGTGGGCACATGTGCTTTAGCACTGATGGTAATTTTTCATAAATTTTGGTGATGGAGAAGTATCTGAAAACTTCCCTCTCCCCGGATTGCTCTTCGCGTGTCTACGACTGGGGCCGGCGGCCTCCGAGGGCTAGCACATGCCGCCAAATCTTGCATAGCCGGCATCTCACAAGTCTGGAAGTGTTGTGGCGGTTGCAAACGCTCAGCCCGCGTCTCCGGGGTGTGCCCCCCTCACGGACGGCGCCGCCGCCGGCACTTGGAGGGGGGAAACGGACGCGTCGGGTCTACACGGATGGGTTCTTGCTGTGGCTTTGGCCCGGATGTTGCTCCAAAGTGTTCCTATCGGCTGACCTAACACAACCGGGTGGAGAGTTGCACTGGTCAAAGCCCGTCCGTGCAAAGTTAAAGGGCTAGATCCCGTGGTCAAACGCTAGAGGGTTAGGCGGGACGGGGGCCCTGGGGGGTAGCAATGCCACCGGAGCATCGCACCGGGCCCTCATACATGCTGTACGGTGTGGTGGCATGTCCGAAGTGGCGGCACGCGTCTCCGGGGTGTGGCCCCCCCACGGACGCCGATGACACAGTAGTAGACGTTCTGCGGTAACGATGCGGCGTGAATATTATTAAATACTGGGAGCGCGATAAAATCATGAGTTTTGTACACGACGTCGGCACATGTGCTTTAGGACTGATGGTAATTTTTCATAATTTTTCGTGATGGAGAAGTATCTGAACACTTCCCTCTCCGCGGATTGCTCTTCGCGTGTCTACGACTATGGCCGGCGGCCTCCGGGGGCTAGCACCTGCCGCCAAATCTTGCGTAGGCGGCCTCTCACAAGTTTGGAAGTGTTGTGGCGGTTGCAAACGCCCGGCCCGCGTCTCCGGGGTGTGCCCCCCCCCCTCACGGGTGGCTCCGCCGCCGGCACCTGGAGGGGGAAAACGGACGCGTCGGGTCTACACGGATGGGGTCTTGCTGTGGCTTTGGCCCGGATGTTGCTCCAAAGTGTTCCGATGGGCTGACCTAACAAAACCGGGTGGAGAGTTCCACTGGTCAAAGCCCGTCCGTGCAAAGTCAAAGGGCTAGATCCCGTGGTCAAACGCTACAAGGTTAGGCGGGACGGGGCCCTGGGGGTAGCAATGCCACCGGAGCATTGCACCGGGCCCTCATACATGTCGTACGGTGTTGTGGCATGTCCGAAGAGGCGGCACGCGTCTCCGGGGTGTGGTCCCCCTCATGGACGGCGATGACACAGTAGTAGACATTCTGCCGTAACGATGCGGCGTGAATATGATTAAATACTCGGAGCGCGATAAAATCATGAGTTTTTTACACGACGTGGGCACATGTGCTTGAGGACTGATGGTAATTTTTCATAACTTTTGGTGATGGAGAAGTATCTGAACACTTCCCTCTCCGCGGAATGCTCTTCGCGTGTCTACGACTGGGGCTGGCGGCCTCCGGGGGCTAGCACATGCCGCCAAATCTTGCGTAGGCGGCCTGTCACAAGTCTGGAAGTGTTGTGGCGGTTGCAAACGCCCGGCCCGCGTCTCCGGGGTGTGCCCCCCCTCACGGACGGCGCCGCCGCCGGCACCTGGAGGGGGGAAACGGACGCGTCGGGTCTACACGGATGGGTTCTTGCTGTGGCTTTGGCCCGGATGTTGCTCCAAAGTGTTCCTATGGGCTGACCTAACACAACCGGGTGGAGAGTTCCACTGGTCAAAGCCCGTCCGTGCAAAGTTAAAGGGCTAGATCCCGTGGTCAAACGCTAGAGGGTTAGGCGGGACGGGGGCCCTGGGGGGTAGCAATGCCACCGGAGCATCGCACCGGCCCCTCATACATGCTGTACGGTGTGGTGGCATGTCCGAAGTGGCGGCACGCGTCTCCGGGGTGTGGCCCCCCTCACGGACGCCGATGAGACAGTAGTAGACGTTGTGCGGTAACGATGCGGCGTGAATATTATTAAATACTGGGAGCGCAATAAAATCATGAGTTTTGTACACGACGTCGGCACATGTGCTTTAGGACTGATGGTAATTTTTCATAATTTTTGGTGATGGAGAAGTATCTGAACACTTCCCTCTCCGCGGATTGCTCTTCGCGTGTCTAGGACTGTGGCCGGCGGCCTCCGGGGGCTAGCACCTGCCGCCAAATCTTGCGTAGGCGGCCTCTCACAAGTTTGGAAGTGTCGTGGCGGTTGCAAACGCCCGGCCCGCGTCTCCGGGGTGTGCCCCCCCTCAAGGGCGGCGCCGCCGCCGGCACCTGGAGGGGGGAAACGGACGCGTCGGGTCTACACGGATGGGGTCTTGCTGTGGCTTTGGCCCGGATGTTGCTCCAAAGTGTTCCGATGGGCTGAGCTAACACAACCGGGTGGAGAGTTCCACTGGTCAAAGCCCGTCCGTGCAAAGTCAAAGGGCTAGATCCCGTGGTCAAACGCTACAGGGTTAGGCGGGACGGGGCCCTGGGGGGGTAGCAATGCCACCGGAGCATTGCACCGGGCCCTCATACATGTCGTACGGTGTTGTGGCATGTCCGAAGAGGCGGCACGCGTCTCCGGGGTGTGGCCCCCCTCATGGACGGCGATGACACAGTAGTAGACATTCTGCCGTAACGATGCGGCGTGAATATTATTAAATACTCGGAGCGCGATAAAATCATGAGTTTTTTACACGACGTGGGCACGTGTGCTTGAGGACTGATGGTAATTTTTCATAACTTTTGGTGATGGAGAAGTGTCTGAACACTTCCCTCTCCGCGGAATGCTCTTCGCGTGTCTACGACTGGGGCTGGCGGCCTCCGGGGGCTAGCACATGCCGCCAAATCTTGCGTAGGCGGCCTCTCACAAGTCTGGAAGTGTTGTGGCGGTTGCAAACGCCCGGCCCGCGTCTCCGGGGTGTGCCCCCCCTCACAGACGGCGCCGCCGCCGGCACCTAGAGGGTGGAAACGGACGCGTCGGGTCTACACGGACGGGGTCTTGCTGTGGCTTTGGCCCGGATGTTGCTCCAAAGTGTTCCTATGGGCGGACCTAACACAACCGGGTGGTGAGTTCCACTGGTCAAAGCCCGTGCGTGCAAAGTCAAAGGGCTAGATCAGTTGGTCTAACGCTACAGGGTTAGGCGAGACGTGGGCCCTAGGGGGGTAGCAATGCCACCGGAGCATCGCACCGGGCCGTCATACATTCCGTATGGTGTGGTGTCATGTCCGAAGTGGCGGCACGCCTCTCCGGGGTGTGGCCCTCCTCACGGACGACGATGACACAGTAGTAGACGTTCTGCCGTAACGACGCGGCGTGAATATTATCCAATACTCAGAGCGCGATAAAATCATGAGTTTTTTACACGACGTGGGCACATGTGCTTTAGGACTGATGGTAATTTTTCATAATTTTTGGTGATGGAGAAGTATCTGAACACTTCCCTCTCCGCGGATTGCTCTTAGCATGTCTACGCACTACTAGAAAAAGGCTTACTAGTGGCGCACCAGTTTTGCCTACTAATGGCGCACTACTGGTGCGCCACTAGCACCACGCCAGTAGAATATTTTAGTAATGACGCACCACAGGTGCGCCATTAGTATCTGGTATACTAATGGCGCACCACGGGTGCGCCATTAGTATCCCACAGGTGCGCCATTAGTAACTGGTATACTAATGGCGCACCAGATGGAAGTGCGCCATTAGTAGCATTTTTTTAAAAATCGTTTTTTCTTAATCTTAGGTCACTATTTCACATATGAGATATCCAACACATTTATATACAACAAGCATCCATATAACAACCATATCCAACACACAAGTTTCATCATATATACATACATAGCCAACACATAGTTCCATCGTTACATATTACAAAAGTTTCACATTGTTCATCCAACATCGTTATCCATCCAACACCATATTACAAAAGTTTCACATAGTTCAGTTCTCATTTTTCTTCTTCTTCTCCTTCCTCAGCCTGATGCACCAAGAGCGGCGAGGCGGTGGAGGCAGCTGTGGGATGTAGTCTTCTACCACAATTGGCGTGGTCATGTCGCCCAGCTGTGGGATTGCCGGCGCCACCACCGGTGCGTGGTCATTGTCAGGCACCACCACCATCGCGAGGCCACCTTCAGGTAGGACGGGCATGACCATCGCTAGGTCATCCTCAGCCAGCACCATCTCTTGCCCATGGTCAGCCAGCACCATCTCTTGCCCATGGTCAGCCACCACCATCTCTTGCCCATGGTCAGCCACCACCATCTCTTGCCCTTGGTTAGCCACCACCAGCGCTAGGTCATCCTCAGCCTGATGCCCATCGTCATCCTGCAGCGGCCCACTCTGCTCCTCTTCTCCCCCACTCCAGTCCGGATCATGCTTCTTGCTGTCTTTGCTGCTGCCAGAATCGCTGCTGCTTTCGCTAAAGCCAGAATCGCTGTTGCTTTTGCTACAACCATAATCGCTGCTGCTTTGGCTGTAGCCAGTGTCGCTGCTGCTGCTCCCATTGCCTGTCCAAATGCAACAATGGACGTTAACAATCGATGTGAGACAAAGCCAAATGTAGAGGAATAAGAAGAGGCAGAACGCACTGGCATCTTCGTCGTCAGTGTAGCGCATGCGACACATAGTCGTGTTGAAAACCTTCACGATGAGCATTGTGGCGTCATCGTCGTACCTGAAGAGAAGAAAGTACCCGGTCCGTAGGTTGTAGGCACTGTAGAACTTCTCCCAGCCACGGCACAGGTACATGTGGCCCTCCTCGATCACCAACTCCACGTCCCACAGCCTGCGAACCCCGCTGCCGGCCTGTCGGAGCTTCACATTATGTGGCGGATCTTCACCCAGCATGTTCATAAAAGTGTTAGGCAGCCTCTGCAATTTGGGACAAGGAGTGATGTAGCAAACAACAGAGTTATCATAATGAGATGGGTGAAGGGGAGATCTCTCGTTTTATATACCTACCTCGTGGCTGATACTGAAGTCCCAAGTATGATACTAAAGAACTCGAAAGCATCCAACTCGTACTCCAGGCAGAGCGGCGGTGGCTGCTTCCCCCCATCTCTGATAAGCAGCAGAAGAGACCAATTAGTACCAGGATTATACATCGACTAATTATACATCTGACCCCATTTATAAAACATGCGATGTATTCCACAATACAAAGAACAACTACCATTAATAGGTTGTTGTTTAGAAGGTTTCCCACATGTGTATCAGAGAACAAACATATGATCTAAGGTGAAACATTAGTGCCATGGTTAGTGGTAATTGGTAAATGCTATTTCTTTCTTTAGTCGATTTCATTTGCCTTGGTCTGAGAAAAAAATGCTACAGTTAGGAAATGCAAACATCGGATTAGAAATTATGTAGAATAGATAATCAAGTTTGCTGATTCCTAATAATAGACTTATTGATTGACATTTAGGATCAAAATGCAACGAATGAAAAAAGAAAACAGAGGATCAGAGACAAGCCATGTCTTGCATTGTTTCTATTTTTGTGTTTACGGAAGTACCTAATGGTATTTTTATGATGTTTTGCAGCTGGTGAAAACGTATGAAATTGCATTGTTTTGCAGCTGGTGAAAGAAGCACCTAATTGCATTAACACATGTCCAGTTCCAATAGAAATCTTGGGGTACATTCATGCTTGAGACCCATAACAGGAGCTTACTAGCATTATGGATGCATTAACACATGCATCAAGCACCAGTTGCATTGTTTTGCAGCTGGTGAAAGAAGCACCTAAACTACAATACCTTACATGTAAGCAGTGCAAAAGGAGATGAAGAAGATATCAGTTGCTAAACCCGATAGCAATTGTTACACCGCTTTAATATCTCTCAACACTTTCTAGTAGCAACTAACAACCTGTATCATCACATAAGGTTTGCCCTATTGAAGTTTTGCACGATTTGGAATATATAACATTTAATGATGTAATATGGCAATGAAGCAATTGCATTTAAAAAACTAAGACATGTGGAAGAGTGGACATTGTACCTGTCAAGGGAGAGGATTGCTCCGCGACACCACCACTTCTCAAACTTGGCCTTCACAACACACTACATAGACAGATGTAAACTAACATATGAATTCCTTTGCACTGGGATCATAAAACAAAATATTTAGAACTGAATCATATAGTAATTAATCACAATCTACAGGGCTGCTGCACTCTAATCTTTGCAAAAGAAAAAAAAATAACATTGTTTTAACCTAAACAGAAGTACCAAATACTAAACAATGACCATTGTTGTTATACTAGTGAACTATCTGCTAGAGATTCTACACCCATACTGAAAGCAATGTACGAGGCTACGAGCCTGGCTCAAGAAGGAATACTCCAACAGGCTATGCATTCCCAATGTTTGGTGTGTGACTAACTTTTGTGTACACTAGGCCATCACTGAATACACGAGTATGATATCCATATCAGAGGTTGATGAATACAGATGTTGTTATGTTGATTACATCTGCGTGTGTGCAAAGTGGTCATAGTGAATTAGAAAATAACAGGAACAGAGGACCCTCTTTTAATGTGCTCGCAATTGTTTTTTAGTTTGATATGTCTTCACAATATGGGTGTGTGCATTTCTCAAATACAGAGGCCCTATGATCTTCTTAACTTTTCTGAAAAATATTATTCGACATTTCAGGCCTTGGATTACTGTCAGCTACGAGATGAAGTTCGGAGAAAGGAGCTAAAACTTGACTCACCAAGTCTGCTCTATATTGTATCATACAGTTCATATTTTGTTTCTTCGGAAATTTCTGAAATTCAAAGTTACCCTCGAAGTGGTAGAGAATGGACAGAACTAGAGCATGGGCCATTGTCAGCTTCTGTGTTAGTACCTTGAGCCCTGGTCACCTTGAGCTTCTGTGTTATTACCTACGAGCTACCACCTTTTTGGCGCACCAGGGAGCTGGAGTGGCTGGAGGTCGAGCTGGGCTGCTAGACGTCGACGGGGCGGATCTCGACTGTGAGGGAGTCAGTCCATGGTGATGGAGTCGGCGCTGGACAGGTGGGAGGGAATGGGGAATGGTGGAGAGAGGGAGGAAGGAGGAAGGAGGAGAGGTACCTGGTCGCCGGAGGGGTCGGGGTCGGGGTCGGCGAAGGGGTCGCGGTCGGGATCCGACCTCTTCCGGGTCCTCGCTCGCCGCGGTCGAATGAGAGCAGGGGCCGGTGGCGGAGCACGGCAGGGGCAGGCGGGATGGGCGCGTCGGGGCCGCGCTCGCCGGCGTGCAGGCGCGGCGGACGGAGGGGACGGAGCAAGGGGGCGGCGGCGTACGGTTGGGGTCGAGGAGTGGGGGATCTGGCGAGCGTGAGGGAGGGAGGGAGGCGACAGTGCGAGGGGAACAAGTATAAAAATTCTAATGGCGCACCTCCCCCTGGTGCGCCATAAGTACGTCGATTCTAATGGCGCACCTCCCCCTGGTGCGCCATTAGAATTTTGTTTTACTTACTAGCCCGACTGGTCAGGTTATATCCCACCTAACCCTATCTCCATCAGAACACGCCCACTTGCCCGACTGGTCAGCACGCAGCACACACACTAGGAGGTCCTGGGTTCGATTCCCAGGCTCCCCAATTTTTTTATGCATTTAAAATGTTGTTTGATATTTATTTGTGTTTAAATATGTTCAAACTTGTTTAAATCATAACAGTAATATTTTTTTATAAAAACAGTAATATTTTTTATAAAAAATGCATTTAAAATGCTGTTTGATATTTATTTGTGTTTAAATATGTTGAAACTTGTTTAAATCATAACAGTAATATTTTTTTATAAAAACAGTAATAATTTATATAAAAACAAGGTGCGGGTGGTGCTCGGCGGCGGTGGAGCGGGGGAGGGTGCGGTGGGTCGTCGGGGGTTGCGGGGGTGCTCTGTCCTTGTCGTTACCGGTGTAGGATTCCATCGTTACCCCGGAGTTCTGATAACCATCGCTCTTCATGTCCTTCTCCTCGGTGTAGAATGTGTAGCTGTTGAATGCGAGGCGGAGGTTGCGGCGCGCGCGGGCGAGGGCGAGGTTGGTGTCGGCCCTGCGGCGCTGCTCCGGCGAGAGTGGGGTGGGGTCGGAGGGGAGGATGGGGAGAGGGAGGCGGCGGGGGCGCGGATTGGGAGCGGACGGAGAGGAACTGGCGTGGGGGAGAGGGACGAAGGGGAACTGGCGAGGGAGAGGGAGGAATTAGCTATAGCATTCATTTGTGACGGTGGAGCAGGCCGGAGAGGGTGCAGGGGGTCGTCGTCGGCG
>NW_025228000.1:60990-71337 GCF_018294505.1 Triticum aestivum
TGGGTCGTCGGCGGCGGTGGAGCGGGGGAGGGTGCGGGGGGTCGGCGGCGGCGCCCGGTGGAGCGGGGTAGAGGGTGCAGGGGGTGCTCGGCGGCGAGGGGGACCGGATCTGGCGAGGTGGGATAGCGATCGCGAGATGAAGGGGGATCGAGATCAAGTGTCCATGAAATATACACTAATGGCGCACGGGGAGCAGTGCGCCATTACTAGCTTAAACTAGTAATGGCGCACTGCACCAGGTGCGCCATTAGTAGTTTTGCAAAAAAGTAAAAAATAAAAAAAATATTTTAGTGGCGCACTATGTTGCTGGTGCGCCATTACTAGTTACAACTAGTAATGGCGCACTATGTCCTGGTGCGCCATTAGTATGTCTGGCAAAATAAAAAAAATTTGTTACTAATGGCGCACCGTTTGTCTGGTGCGCCATTAGTGTCTTTCACACTATCTGATGCGCCATTGCTATATAGCAATGGCGCACCACATGTCTCGTGCGCCATTAGTGGCCATTCCATCTATAACCCTTTTCCTAGTAGTGACGACTATGGCCAGCGGCCTCCGGGGGCTAGCACATGCCTCCAAATCTTGCGTAGGCGGCCTCTCACAAGTTTGGAAGTGTTGTGGCCGTTGCAAACGCCCGGCCCGCGTCTCCCGGGTGTGCCCCCCTCACGGACGGCGCCGCCGCCGGCACCTCGAGGGGGGGAACGGGCGCGTCGGGTCTACACGGATGGGGTCTTGCTCTGGCTTTGGCCCGAATGTTGCTCCAAAGTGTTCCTATGGGCTGACCTAACACAACCGGGTGGAGAGTTCCATTGGTCAAAGCCCGTCCGTGCAAAGTCAAAGGGCTAGATCCCGTGGTCAAACGCTACAGGGTTAGGCGGGAAGGGGGCCCTGGGGGGTAGCAATGCACCGGAGCATCGCACCAGGCCCTCATAAATACCGTACGGTGTGGTGGCATGTCCGAAGAGGCGGCACGCGTCTCCGGGGTGTGGCCCCCCTCACGGACGACGATGACACAGTAGTAGACGTTCTACCGTAACGATGCGGCGGGAATATTATTGAATACTCGGAGCGCGATAAAATCATGAGTTTTTTAAACGATGTAGGCACATGTGCTTTAGGACTAATGGTAATTTTTCATAATTTTTGGTGATGGAGAAGTATCTGAACACTTCCCTCTCCGCGGATTGCTCTTCGCATGTCTACGACTATGGCCAGCGGCCTCCGGGGGCTAGCACATGCCGCCAAATCTTGCGTAGGCCGCCTCTCACAAGTCTGGAAGTGCTGTGGCGGTTGCAAACGCCCGGCCCGCGTCTCCGGGGTGTGCCCCCCCCTCTCGGATGGCGGCGCCGCCGGCACCTGCAGGGGGGAAACGGACGCGTCGGGTCTACACGGATGGGATGTTGCTGTGGCTTTGGCCCGGATGTTGCTCCAAAGTGTTCCTATGGGCTGACCTAACACAACCGGGAGGAGAGTTCCACTGGTCAAAGCCTGTCCGTGCAAAGTCAAAGGGCTAGATCCCGTGGTCAAACGCTACTGGGTTAGGCGGGACGGGGGCCCTGGGGGGGTAGCAATGCCACCGGACATCGCACCGGGCCATCATACATGCCGTACGGTGTGGTGGCATGTCCGAAGAGGCGGCACGCGTCTCCGGGGTGTGGCCCCCCTCACGGACGGCGATGACACAGTAGTAGACGTTTTGCCGTAACGATGCGGCGTGAATATTATTAAATACTCGGAGCGCGATAAAATCATGAGTTTTTTAAACGATGTGGGCACATGTGCTTTAGGACTGATGGTAATTTTTCATAATTTTTGGTGATGGAGAAGTATCTGAACACTTCCCTCTCCGCGGATTGCTCTTCGCGTGTCTACGACTGTGGCCGGCGGCCTCCGGGGGCTAGCACATGCCGCCAAATCTTGCGTAGGCGGCCTCTCACAAGTCTGGAAGTGTTGTGGCGGTTGCAAACGCCCGGCCCGCGTCTCCAGGGTGTGCCCCCCTCACGGACGGCCCCGCCGCCGGCACCTGGAGGGGGGAAATCGGACGCGTCGGGTCTACACGGATGGGGTTTTGTTGTGGCTTTGGCCCGGATGTTGCTCCAAAGTGTTCCTATGGGCTGACCTAACACAACCGGGTGGAGAGTTCCACTGTTCAAAGCCCGTCCGTGCAAAGTCAAAGGGCTAGATCCCGTGGTCAAACGCTACAGGGTTAGGTGGGACGGGGGCCCTGGGGGTAGCAATGCCACCGGAGTATCGCATCGGGCCCTCATACATGCCGTACGGTGTGGTGGCATGTCCGAAGAGGCGGCACGCGTCTCCGGGGTGTGGCCCCCCTCACGGACGGAGATGACACAGTAGTAGACATTCTGCCGTAACGATGCGGCGTTAATATTATTAAATACTCGGAGGCGATAAAATCATGAGTTTTTTACACGACGTGGGCACATGTGCTATAGGACTGATGGTAATTTTTCATAATTTTTGGTGATGGAGAAGTATCTGAACACTTCCCTCTCCGCGGATTGTTGTTCGCGTGTCTATGACTGTGGCCTGCGGCCTCCCGGGGATAGCACATGCCGCCAAATCTTGCGTAGGCGGCCTCTCACAAGTCTGGAAGTGTTGTTGCGGTTGCAAACGCCCGGCCCGTGTCTCCGGGGTGTGCCCCCCCTCACGGACGGCGCCGCCGCTGGCACCTAGAGGGGGAAACGGACGCATCGGGTCTACACGGAGGGGGACTTGCTGTGGCTTTGGCCCGGATGTTGCTCCAAAGTGTTCCTATGGGCTGACCTAACACAACCGGGTGGAGAGTTCCACTGGTCAAAGCCCGTCCGTGCAAAGTCAAAGGGCTAGATCCCATGGTCAAACGCTACATTGTTAGGCGGGACGGGGGCCCTGGGGGGGTAGCAATGCCACCGGAGCATCGCACCGGGCCCTCATACATGCCGTACGGTGTGGTGGCATGTTCGAAGAGGAGGCACGCGTCTCCGGGGTGTGGCCCCCCTCACGGACGGCGATGACACAGTAGTAGACATTTTGCCGTAACGATGCGGCGTGAATATTATTAAATACTCGGAGCGTGATAAAATTATGAGTTTTTTAAACGATGTGGGCACATGTTCTTTAGGACTGATGGTAATTTTTCATAATTTTTGGTGATGGAGAAGTATCTGAACACTTCCCTCTCCGCGGATTGCTCTTCGCGTGTCTACGACTGTGGCCGGCGGCCTCCGGGGGCTAGCACATGCCGCCAAATCTTGCGTAGGCGGCCTCTCACAAGTCTGGAAGTGTTGTGGCGGTTGCAAACGCCCGGCCCGCGTCTCCAGGGTGTGCCCCCCTCACGGACGGCCCCGCCGCCGGCACCTGGAGGGGGGAAAACGGACGCGTCGGGTCTACACGGATGGGGTTTTGTTGTGGCTTTGGCCCGGATGTTGCTCCAAAGTGTTCCTATGGGCTGACCTAACACAACCGGGTGGAGAGTTCCACTGGTCAAAGCCCGTCCGTGCAAAGTCAAAGGGCTAGATCCCGTGGTCAAACGCTACAGGGTTAGGTGGGACGGGGGCCCTGGGGGTAGCAATGCCACCGGAGTATCGCATCGGGCCCTCATACATGCCGTACGGTGTGGTGGCATGTCCGAAGAGGCGGCACGCGTCTCCGGGGTGTGGCCCCCCTCACGGACGGAGATGACACAGTAGTAGACGTTCTGCCGTAACGATGCGGCGTTAATATTATTAAATACTCGGAGCGCGATAAAATCATGAGTTTTTTACACGACGTGGGCACATGTGCTTGAGGACTGATGGTAATTTTTCATAACTTTTGGTGATGGAGAAGTGTCTGAACACTTCCCTCTCCGCGGAATGCTCTTCGCGTGTCTACGACTGGGGCTGGCGGCCTCCGGGGGCTAGCACATGCCGCCAAATCTTGCGTAGGCGGCCTCTCACAAGTCTGGAAGTGTTGTGGCGGTTGCAAACGCCCGGCCCGTGTCTCCGGGGTGTGCCCCCCCTCACGGACGGCGCCGCCGGTGGCACCTAGAGGGGGAAACGGACGCATCGGGTCTACACGGAGGGGGACTTGCTGTGGCTTTGGCCCGGATGTTGCTCCAAAGTGTTCCTATGGGCTGACCTAACACAACCGGGTGGAGAGTTCCACTGGTCAAAGCCCGTCCGTGCAAAGTCAAAGGGCTAGATCCCATGGTCAAACGCTATATTGTTAGGCGGGACGGGGGCCCTGGGGGGGTAGCAATGCCACCGGAGCATCGCACCGGGCCCTCATACATGCCGTACGGTGTGGTGGCATGTTCGAAGAGGAGGCACGCGTCTCCGGGGTGTGGCCCCCCTCACGGACGGCGATGACACAGTAGTAGACGTTTTGCCGTAACGATGCGGCGTGAATATTATTAAATACTCGGAGCGTGATAAAATTATGTGTTTTTTAAACGATGTGGGCACATGTTCTTTAGGATTGATGGTAATTTTTCATAATTTTTGGTGATGGAGAAGTATCTGAACACTTCCCTCTCCGCGGATTGCTCCTCGCGTGTCTACGACTGTGGCCGACGGCCTCCGGGGGCTAGCACATGCCGCCAGATCTTGCGTAGGCGGCCTCTCACAAGTCTGGAAGTGTTGTGGCGGTTGCAAACGCCCGGCCCGCGTCTCCGTGGTGTGCCCCCCTCACGGACGGCCCCACCGCCGTCACCTGGAGGGGGGAAACGGACGCGTCGGGTCTACACGGATGGGGTTTTGTTGTGGCTTTGGGCCGGATGTTGCTCCAAAGTGTTCCTATGGGCTGACCTAACACAACCGGGTGGAGAGTTCCACTGGTCAAAGCCCGTCCGTGCAAAGTCAAAGGGTTAGATCCCGTGGTCAAACGCTACAGGGTTAGGCGGGACGGGGGCCCTGGGAGTAGCAATGCCACCGGAGTATCGCATCGGGCCCTCATACATGCCGTACAGTGTGGTGGCATGTCCGAAGAGGCGGCACGCATCTCCGGGGTGTGGCCCCCCTCACGGACGGTGATGACACAGTAGTAGACGTTCTGCGGTAACGATGCGGCGTGAATATTATTAAATACTCGGACCGCGATAAAATCATGAGTTTTTTACATGACGTGGGCACATGTGCTATAGGACTGATGGTAATTTTTCATAATTTTTGGTGATGGAGAAGTATCTGAACACTTCCCTCTCCGCGGATTGCTGTTCGCGTGTCTATGACTGTGGCCTCCGGCCTCCCGGGGATAGCACATGCTGCCAAATCTTGCGTAGGCGGCCTCTCACAAGTCTGGAAGTGTTGTGGCGGTTAGAAACGCCCGGCCCGTGTCTCCGGGGTGTGCCCCCCTCACGGACGGCGCCGCCGCCGGCACCTAGAGGGGGGAAACAGACGCATCGGGTCTACACGGAGGGGTTCTTGCTGTGGCTTTGGCCCGGATGTTGCTCCAAAGTGTTCCAATGGGCTGACCTAACACAACCGGGTGGAGAGTTCCACTGGTCAAAGCCCGTCCGTGCAAAGTCAAAGGGCTAGATCCCATGGTCAAACGCTACAGGGTTAGGCGGGAAAGGGCCCGGGGGGTAGGAATGCCACCGGAGCATCGCATCGGGCCCTTATACATGCCGTACGGTGTGGTGGCAAGTCCGAAGAGGCGTCACCCGTCTCCGGGGTGTGGCCCCCCTCACGGACGGCGATGACACAGTAGTAGACGTTTTGCCGTAACGATGCGGCGTGAATATTATTTAATACTCGGAGCGCGATAAAATCATAAGTTTTTTAAACGACGTGGGCATATGTGCTTTAGGACTGATGGTAGTTTTTCATAATTTTTGGTGATGGAGAAGTATCTGAACTCTTCCCTCTCCGCGGATTGCTCTTCGCATGTCTACGACTGTGGCCGGCGGCCTCCGTGGGCTAGCACATGCTGCCAAATCTTGCGTAGGCGGCCTCTCACAAGTCCGGGAGTGTTGTGGCGGTTGCTAACGCCCGGCCCGCGTCTCCAGGGTGTGCCCCACCTCACGGACGGCGCCGCCGCCGGCACCTGGAGGGGGGAAACGGACGCGTCGGGTCTATACGGATGGGGTCTTGCTATGGCTTTGGCCCGGATGTTGCTCCAAAGTGTTCCTATGGGCTGACCTAACACAACCGGGTGGAGAGTCCCACTGGTTGAAGCCCGTCCGTGCAAAGTCAAAGGGCTAGATCCCGTGGTCAAACGCTACAGGGTTAGGCGGGACGGGGCCCTGGGGGGTAGCAATGCCACCAGAGCATCGCACAGGGCCCTCATACATGCCATACGGTGTGGTGGCATGTCCGTAGAGGCGGCACGCGTCTCCGGGGTGTGGCCCCCCTCACGGACGGCGATGACACAGTAGTAGACGTTCTGCGGTAACGATGCAGCGTGAATATTATTAAATACTCAGAGCGCGATAAAATCATGAGTTTTTTACACGACGTGGGCACATTTGCTTTAGGACTGATGGTAATTTTTCATAATTTTTGGTGATGGAGAAGTATCTGAACACTTCCCTCTCCGAGGATTGCTCTTCGCATGTCTACGACTCTGGCCGGCGGCCTCCGAGGACTAGCACATGCCGCCAAATCTTGCGTAGGCGGCCTCTCACAAGTCTGGAAGTGTTGTGGCGGTTGCAAACGCCCGGCCCGCGTGCCCGGGGTGTGACCCCCCATCACGGACGGCGCCGCCGCCGGCACCTAGGGGGGGGGACGGACGCGTCGGGTCTACACGGATGGGGTTTTGCTTTGGCTTTGGCCCGGATGTTGCTCCAAAGTGTTCCTATGGGCCGACCTAACACATCTGGGTGGAGAGTTCCACTGGTCAAAGCCCGTCCGTGCAAAGTCAAAGGGCTAGATCCCGTGGTCAAATGCTACACGGTTAGGCGGGATGGGGTCCCTGGGGGTGTACCAATGCCACCGGAGCATCGCACCGGGCCTTCATACATGCCGTACGGTGTGGTGGCATGTCCGAAGAGGCGGCTCGCGTCTCCGGGGTGTGGCCCCCCTCACGGACGGCGATGACACAGTAGTAGACGTTTTGCGGTAACGATGCGGCCTGAATATTATTAAATACTCGGAGCACGATAAAATCATGAGTTTTTTACACGACGTGGGCACATGTGCTATAGGACTGATGGTAATTATTCATAATTTTTGGTGATGGAGAAGTATTTGAACACTTCCCTCTCCGCGGATTGCTCTTAGCGTGTCTATGACTGTGGCCTGCGGCCTCCGGGGGATAGCACATGCCGCCAAATCTTGTGTAGGCGGCCTCTCACAAGTCTGGAAGTGTTGTGGCGGTTGCAAACGCCCGGCCCGTGTCTCCGGGGTGTGCCCCCCCTCACGGACGTGCCGCCGCCGGCACCTAGAGGGGGGAAACGGACGCTTCGGGTCTACACGGAGGGGGTGTTGCTGTGGCTTTGGCCCGGATGTTGCTCCAAAGTGTTCCTATGGGCTGACCTAACACAACCAGTTGGAGAGTTCCACTGGTCAAAACCCGTCCGTGCAAAGTCAAAGGGCTAGATCCCGTGGTCAAACGCTACAGGGTTAGGCGGGATGGGGGCCCTGGGGGAGGGGGTAGCAATGCCACCGGAGCATCGCACCGGCCCTCATACATGCCGTACAGTGTGGTGGCATGTCCGAAGAGGCGTCACGCGTCTCCGGGGTGTGGCCTCCCTCACGGACGGCGATGACACAGTAGTAGACGTTCTGTGGTAACGATGCGGTGTGAATATTATTAAATACTCGGAGCGCGATAAAATCATCAGTTTTTTACACGACGTGGGCACATTTGCTTTAGGACTGATGGTAATTTTTCATAATTTTTGGTGATGGAGAAGTATCTGAACACTTCCCTCTACGCGGATTGCTCTTCGCCTGTCTACGACTGTGGCCGGCGGCCTCCGGTGGCTAGGACATGCCGCCAAATCTTGCTTAGGCGGCCTCTCACAAGTCTAGAAGTGTTGTGGCGGTTGCAAACGCCCGACCCGTGTCTCCGGGGTGTGCCCCCCCTCACGGACGGCGCCGCCGCCGGCACCTGGAGGGGGGAAACGGACGCGTCGGGTCTACACGGACGGGGTCTTGCTGCGGCTTTGGCCCGGATGTTGCTCCAAAGTGTTCTCCTATGGGCTGACCTAACACAACCGGGTGGAGAGTCCCACTGGTTAAAGCCCGTCCGTGCAAAGTCAAAGTGCTAGATCCCGTGGTCAAACGCTACAGGGTTAGGTGGAGCGGGGCCCTGGGGGGGGGGTAGCAATGCCACCGGAGCATCGCACCCGGCCCTCATACATGCCGTACGGTGTGGTGGCATGTCCGAAGAGGAGGCACGCGTCTCCGGGGTGTGGCCCCCCTCACGGACGGCGATGACACAGTAGTAGACGTTCTGCGGTAACGATGCGGCGTGAATATTATTAAATACTCGGAGCACGATAAAATCATGAGTTTTTTAAACGACGTCGGCACATGTGCTTTAGGACTGATGGTAACTTTTCACAATTTTTGGTGATGGAGAAGTATCTGAACACTTCCCTCTCTGCGGATTGCTCTTCGCGTGTCTACGACTATGGCCGGCGGCCTCCGGGGGCTAGCACATGCCGCCAAATCTTGCATAGGCGGCCTCTGACAAGTCCGGGAGTGTTGTGGCGGTTGCTAACGCCCGGCCCGCGTCTCCGGGGTGTGCCCCACCTCACGGACGGCGCCGCCGCCGGCACCTGGAAGGGGGAAACGGACGCGTCGGGTCTATACGGATGGGGTCTTGCTCTGGCTTTGGCCCGGATGTTGCTCCAAAGTGTTCCTATGGGCTGACCTAACACAACCGGGTGGAGATTCCCACTGGTTGAAGGCCGTCCGTGCAAAGTCAAAGGGCTAGATCCCGTGGTCAAACGCTACAGGGTTAGGCGGGACGGGGCCCTGGGGGGTAGCAATGCCACCAGAGCATCGCACACGGCCCTCATACATGCCATACGGTGTGGTGGCATGTCCGAAGAGGCGGCACGCGTCTCCGGGGTGTGGCCCCCCTCACAGACGGCGAGGACACAGTAGTAGACGTTCTGCGGTAACGATGCAGCGTGAATATTATTAAATACTCAGAGCGCGATAAAATCATGAGTTTTTTACACGACGTGGGCACATTTGCTTTAGGACTGATGGTAATTTTTCATAATTTTTGGTGATGGAGAAGTATCTGAACACTTCCCTCTCCGAGGATTGCTCTTCGCATGTCTACGACTCTGGCCGGCGGCCTCCGAGGACTAGCACATGCCGCCAAATCTTGCGTAGGCGGCCTCTCACAAGTCTGGAAGTGTTGTGGCGGTTGCAAACGCCCGGCCCGCGTGTCCGGGGTGTGACCCCCCATCACGGACGGCGCCGCCGCCGGCACCTAGCGGGGGGGACGGACGCGTCGGGTCTACACGGATGGGGTTTTGCTTTGGCTTTGGCCCGGATGTTGCTCCAATGTGTTCCTATGGGCCGACCTAAAACATCTGGGTGGAGAGTTCCACTGGTCAAAGCCCGTCCGTGCAAAGTCAAAGGGCTAGATCCCGTGGTCAAATGCTACATGGTTAGGCGGGACGGGGTCCCTGGGGGTGTACCAACGCCACCGGAGCATCTCACCGGGCCTTCATACATGCCGTACGGTGTGGTGGCATGTCCGAAGAGGCGGCTCGCGTCTCCGGGGTGTGGCCCCCCTCACGGACGGCGATGACACAGTAGTAGACGTTTTGCGGTAACGATGCGGCGTGAATATTATTAAATACTCGGAGCACGATAAAATCATGAGTTTTTTACACGACAAGGGCACATGTGCTATAGGACTGATGGTAATTTTTCATAATTTTTGGTGATGGAGAAGTATTTGAAAACTTCCCTCTCCGCGGATTGCTCTTAGCGTGTCTATGACTGTGGCCTGCGGCCTCCGGGGGATAGCACATGCCGCCAAATCTTGTGTAGGCGGCCTCTCACAAGTCTGGAAGTGTTGTGGCGGTTGCAAACGCCCGGCCCGTGTCTCCGGGGTGTGCCCCCCCTCACGGACGTGCCGCCGCCGGCACCTAGAGGGGGGAAACGGACGCTTCGGGTCTACACGGAGGGGGTGTTGCTGTGGCTTTGGCCCGGATGTTGCTCCAAAGTGTTCCTATGGGCTGACCTAACACAACCAGTTGGAGAGTTCCACTGGTCAAAACCCGTCCGTGCAAAGTCAAAGGGCTAGATCCCGTGGTCAAACGCTACAGGGTTAGGCGGGATGGGGGCCCTGGGGGAGGGGGTAGCAATGCCACCGGAGCATCGCACCGGCCCTCATACATGCCGTACAGTGTGGTGGCATGTCCGAAGAGGCGTCACGCGTCTCCGGGGTGTGGCC
>NW_025228000.1:71347-72655 GCF_018294505.1 Triticum aestivum
CGCACCGGGCCCTCATACATGCCGTACGGTGTGGTGGCATGTCCGAAGAGGAGGCACGCGTCTCCGGGGTGTGGCCCCCCTCACGGACGGCGATGACACAGTAGTAGACGTTCTGCGGTAACGATGCGGCGTGAATATTATTAAATACTCGGAGCACGATAAAATCATGAGTTTTTTACACGACGTGGGCACATGTGCTATAGGACTGATGGTAATTTTTCATAATTTTTGGTGATGGAGAAGTATTTGAAAACTTCCCTCTCCGCGGATTGCTCTTAGCGTGTCTATGACTGTGGCCTGCGGCCTCCGGGGGATAGCACATGCCGCCAAATCTTGTGTAGGCGGCCTCTCACAAGTCTGGAAGTGTTGTGGCGGTTGCAAACGCCCGGCCCGTGTCTCCGGGGTGTGCCCCCCCTCACGGACGTGCCGCCGCCGGCACCTAGAGGGGGGAAACGGACGCTTCGGGTCTACACGGAGGGGGTGTTGCTGTGGCTTTGGCCCGGATGTTGCTCCAAAGTGTTCCTATGGGCTGACCTAACACAACCAGTTGGAGAGTTCCACTGGTCAAAACCCGTCCGTGCAAAGTCAAAGGGCTAGATCCCGTGGTCAAACGCTACAGGGTTAGGCGGGATGGGGGCCCTGGGGGAGGGGGTAGCAATGCCACCGGAGCATCGCACCGGCCCTCATACATGCCGTACAGTGTGGTGGCATGTCCGAAGAGGCGTCACGCGTCTCCGGGGTGTGGCCCCCCTCACGGACGGCGATGACACAGTAGTAGACGTTCTGTGGTAACGATGCGGTGTGAATATTATTAAATACTCGGAGCGCGTTAAAATCATCAGTTTTTGACACGACGTGGGCACATTTGCTTTAGGACTGATGGTAATTTTTCATAATTTTTGGTGATGGAGAAGTATCTGAACACTTCCCTCTACGCGGATTGCTCTTCGCCTGTCTACGACTGTGGCCGGCGGCCTCCGGTGGCTAGGACATGCCGCCAAATCTTGCTTAGGCGGCCTCTCACAAGTCTAGAAGTGTTGTGGCGGTTGCAAACGCCCGACCCGTGTCTCCGGGGTGTGCCCCCCCTCACGGACGGCGCCGCCGCCGGCACCTGGAGGGGGGAAACGGACGCGTCGGGTCTACACGGACGGGGTCTTGCTGCGGCTTTGGCCCGGATGTTGCTCCAAAGTGTTCTCCTATGGGCTGACCTAACACAACCGGGTGGAGAGTCCCACTGGTTAAAGCCCGTCCGTGCAAAGTCAAAGGGCTAGATCCCGTGGTCAAACGCTACAGGGTTAGGTGGAGCGG
>NW_025228000.1:72754-73501 GCF_018294505.1 Triticum aestivum
CGCACCGGGCCCTCATACATGCCGTACGGTGTGGTGGCATGTCCGAAGAGGAGGCACGCGTCTCCGGGGTGTGGCCCCCCTCACGGACGGCGATGAC
Source organism: Triticum aestivum (assembly GCF_018294505.1). Classification (NCBI taxonomy): domain Eukaryota; kingdom Viridiplantae; phylum Streptophyta; class Magnoliopsida; order Poales; family Poaceae; genus Triticum; species Triticum aestivum. Next base: position 72,852 of record NW_025228000.1, read on the forward strand.
ACAGTAGTAGACGTTCTGCGGTAACGATGCGGCGTGAATATTATTAAATACTCGGAGCACGATAAAATCATGAGTTTTTTACACGACGTGGGCACATGTGCTATAGGACTGATGGTAATTTTTCATAATTTTTGGTGATGGAGAAGTATTTGAAAACTTCCCTCTCCGCGGATTGCTCTTAGCGTGTCTATGACTGTGGCCTGCGGCCTCCGGGGGATAGCACATGCCGCCAAATCTTGTGTAGGCGGCCTCTCACAAGTCTGGAAGTGTTGTGGCGGTTGCAAACGCCCGGCCCGTGTCTCCGGGGTGTGCCCCCCCTCACGGACGTGCCGCCGCCGGCACCTAGAGGGGGGAAACGGACGCTTCGGGTCTACACGGAGGGGGTGTTGCTGTGGCTTTGGCCCGGATGTTGCTCCAAAGTGTTCCTATGGGCTGACCTAACACAACCAGTTGGAGAGTTCCACTGGTCAAAACCCGTCCGTGCAAAGTCAAAGGGCTAGATCCCGTGGTCAAACGCTACAGGGTTAGGCGGGATGGGGGCCCTGGGGGAGGGGGTAGCAATGCCACCGGAGCATCGCACCGGCCCTCATACATGCCGTACAGTGTGGTGGCATGTCCGAAGAGGCGTCACGCGTCTCCGGGGTGTGGCC
>NW_025228000.1:73696-76713 GCF_018294505.1 Triticum aestivum
TCTTGCTGCGGCTTTGGCCCGGATGTTGCTCCAAAGTGTTCTCCTATGGGCTGACCTAACACAACCGGGTGGAGAGTCCCACTGGTTAAAGCCCGTCCGTGCAAAGTCAAAGGGCTAGATCCCGTGGTCAAACGCTACAGGGTTAGGTGGAGCGGGGCCCTGGGGGGGGGGGGCAATGCCACCGGAGCATCGCACCGGGCCCTCATACATGCCGTACGGTGTGGTGGCATGTCCGAAGAGGAGGCACGCGTCTCCGGGGTGTGGCCCCCCTCACGGACGGCGATGACACAGTAGTAGACGTTCTGCGGTAACGATGCGGCGTGAATATTATTAAATACTCGGAGCACGATAAAATCATGAGTTTTTTAAACGACGTGGGCACATGTGCTTTAGGACTGATGGTAATTTTTCACAATTTTTGGTGATGGAGAAGTATCTGAACACTTCCCTCTCTGCGGATTGCTCTTCGCGTGTCTACGACTATGGCCGGCGGCCTCCGGGGGCTAGCACATGCCGCCAAATCTTGCATAGGCGGCCTCTCACAAGTCTGGAAGTGTTGTGGCGGTTGCAAATGCCCGGCCCGCGTCTCCGGGGTGTGCCCCACCTCACGGACGGCAACGCCGCCGGCACCTGGAGGGGGGAAACGGACGTGTCGGGTCTACCCGGATGGAGTCTTGCTGTGGCTTTGGCCCGGATGTTGCTCCAAAGTATTCTCCTATGGGCTGACCTAACACAACCGGGTGGAGAGTCCCACTGGTTAAAGCCTGTCACGACCGGTTTTCCAATAAAAATATTTATTGAAAAACCGATCCCTTTTACGGACCCGTAGAGAAGAATTCCTTCTCACGGGTAGACAATTTCTTGATCACAGATGAAAAACCAGGAGTACTAAATATAATACAAGGTTGAGCGGAGACTGCTCAACAAATTATTATAGGCACGCGAATAATACATAAAGGCGGATAGGGTGGCATAACTACTAACTCACGGTAAAAGCGGTGGTGGAAATATCACAGCGAAGTGGGTGACATGAGTCTTGAATCTAGCAGCTCTTCGAGCGTCGGAGTGAGGCTCAAGGATTCTTATTGAGGGTGGCGGAAGCGTACATAATAGAAGTGACCAATATCCAGGATCGCACGGGACTGACTGGGACTCCTGTAGGCGTCGGACTCACTATCAAACTCTTCATCCATGAGATCGCCTTCGTCAACATCTGGCCAAATCAACAAGCCAGGTGAGTACTATGAAGGTACTCGCAAGACAGTTCGGACATAAGATATAACAAATGTAAACATGATGCATCTGAACAGATTAACAAACGCACTCAGACAACGAGATGGTAATGCATGGGATACAAAAGGGAAGTCGGGCGGTAGTCCTCCCGAAATCCCAAGGTAATACTGAGGGCCAATCGAGTGTCTGAATGACTCCTCGAACGGATACAAAAGAAAATAAAAATGCCGCAGTCGGGCGTCAAGGCGACACAACATAAAGGGCTTATAATGGAAAATAAAAGGCAGTGCGTGCCACAGTCGGACGTCTGAAGCGACATCACATAAAGGGCTTATAATGGAAAATAAATGACAGTGCGTGCCACAGTCGGACGTCTGAAGCGACATCACATAAAGGGCTTATAATGGAAAATAAATGACGGTGCGTGCCACAGTCGGACGTCTGAAGCGACATCACATAAAGGGCTTATATCGAAAGTAAATGACAAGAGTGCCACAGTCGGACGTCTGAGCGACGTCACATAAAGGGCTTATATATCACAACTTAATATCTCAGTAGCTCATGAATTTAAATCACTTCAAGGGAATATTCACGTACGAGAAAAATAAAAGGTTAGTCCATCCACAGGAATAACAATTCAAACGGGTATACCACTCAAGCTTGATCACCGGGGAATTTACCACAAGGACTGACATAGGGACTGACATGGATATGGGTATACTGGCCATGGTCCTTGACCATAGACACGATGACTCGGAAGGATTTGACTCTGCAGAGTTTGTACTTTAACCACAACCAACGGATTTCAGTAGTCACAGGGACTAGTTCCGTTTACGGTGTTTTGGAAGAAACACATCTAACCAGTACACACCCATTCAACATTCCGATGCCAGTAATCACCCTCGGCAACGTTCAAGAAAAACTTTGAGACGGGGAGGCTACAACCTCGTGTAGCATGGGATCAAATTTATATACGCGCGCTCTAAGGGGTGCCCCCCTCTCGGACCCAACCGGAAACACCCATGCCCCCTGACCGGATGACTGGCTTTAATCCAGGGCCATGGAACCCTCATCCTGGCCCCTCTATTTGGTGTGTACACGGAAAGAGGTTAACAACTTACTAAACCGTATCCTTTGCAGAAAACATGTGGCAGCACGAAAGGGGAAGGACGGTAACGTGGCTCAGTCCACGTTAACGTCGGAGTTTATCGGATGATGAAGACTGGCATGCCACAACAATACCATCTCACTACCTTTCATGTCACCACATGATCAGGCCATCTCTCATCAAAGATCACGATAACTTCGAAACACACGGTCAGTTGCCTTGCATGCAACTTAATACTCACCGATGCTCATATGCCATGCACAAACCATTCAAGCAAACATGCAAAACACCTATCATATCAAAGGTTCAAACATGCTTGCCTGGTTGAAGAAGTCGGAGTCTAGCTCGGTGAAGTTCACGGCTCCGTCACCTCTTCCGGAACCTACGATATAACGAAACCGTATACTAACATGATCATCGACGCATGCATAAAAAATGTTCCAAATTTTTTCCAAATAAATACTATAAAAAACTAGACAAAAATACAAGACTGACAGAAAAAGAATCATTCAAAAATCATCTTTTATTAAAAAGATATAAGAGTTTTAGTCCAGGGACTAATCTGTGATGAAATAGAAAAGATCCAGGGACTTAACTGAGAAAACAGAAAACGGTTCGGAAAGAAATGCGGCAGCCCAAAGAGAAAACGCACTCTGCCCGAAGGCGCCAACAGAAA
>NW_025228000.1:77053-89116 GCF_018294505.1 Triticum aestivum
TGGCTGCGGTGGTCACCGGCGTTGAACCACGGCGAGGCAGGGAGATCGGAGGGTACCAAGATGATCAGTGTGTTCTTCCGCGTCGGTGGGTGGTGGACTTGGTCGTCGGAGAGCACCACGTCGACGACGACACTTTCTCCGGCGGACGGTGGTTCGGGCGATGGTGGAGTACTCTGGTGGGCGCTGCAAACTCCAAATTGAAGCGCGGGTCAGGAGAGTGGATGCATTAGGAAGCTACTGGCAAGAGTTGAGAGGTAGAGGTGCACGCACGGGGGTGAATCGAGCTGGATCCCGTGGCGGGTCGAGGCGGCCGGAGTTGGGGAAGAAGGCTCCCTCGGGGCTCTCCCAGTGGCTTGGCGTGGTATTGATGGAGTGCAGAGGTGGTGTGGGTTCGAGTTGGAGCTCGGGGCCTCTATTTATAGGCGATCCGAGGGGGTGGCCGTGAACGGGGTGGCTCCGGCGAGCGATTACGGCGAGGCAGGGGTTGGGCAGGGAGTTTAAGTGGCCAGGCAACATCAGGGAGGTTCACTGGTGCCGTTCCACTGCTAAACCTCGGTCGGGCTAGGCGTAATGCGCCGATCCTCGACGGGGTGGCCGTACGGGCACGGCGGCGGCAGAGAGCGTGCTCCGCGCCTAGCAGTTAACGACGAAGGATGGCAGCGCGCACGGGTGAGTGGATGGCCACGTGGCGGCCTCCGGTGGCTTGGGCGGCGCTGGACGGCGCCGTCCACGCTGCGCCTCTCTCTGGCAGCCGCAAAGCCGCTGCTGCCGTCGCTCACGGGGTGGCGCACCTCCTCCTGCTCGTCGCCGACGCCCGCAAACCTCCAGGCGATCGTGCGGCGCAGGGATAAGAAGGAGGGGACAGGGAGCAAGGCGCCACCGCGGTACTGGCGAGATCGACACCGGGCTCTGAAGAAAACGACAGCAGTTTACTGAAATTGTTTCTCTGAATTTTCTGAACATGACAGAAACAGTGTCCATCAGGTGTTTGACGAAATGATTTGGCATGAAGAAAGTTTTTTCTGGAGCTGGTACTTGGTGAGGTGACCTCTCAATGCATCCAGAGACTGCCTGAATTTTCTCAGATTTTTAGGAGGAGAAAACAAATGAATTTCATCAAATTTGGCAAATCTGGTCCAAACTTGCAGCAAGCACAATTTGAAATATTTGAACTGGAGACCAGTGGATCTTCATGGATTCTGGTTGAGGGCTCTAAGGACTAGCCAGGGGAACTTGTTTGGAGGCCAAACTCAAAGTAGAAATGGTAGTTCCTTTGAAAACCTCCAAGGATCAAATAGAAGGCAGAAATTATTTTTGATGAGAAATAATTGGAAACAAATACATGGGGGAGTTCAACTTGCTGGATTTGAAGTATATCATGATCCAAAGATGGGGAAAGGCTTATGGGAGGGGATTTCCACTTGGGTCATGGCAAGAGGGATTTTTGAAAGGGGAAAGGATCATTCAATATGCCATAGGGTTATTTAAAAGATTTTTCAAAGGAAATTTCCCAAATGGAAAGCATTTGGTTTTTGAGTCCAAATAAGAAGGGAAAACCTCCAAGACCAAAAATCAAGTCTTGGGTGAATCCAAACAAAAAATTTGTCCTAAAGGAAAAAAAAATTGAGAGGGAAAGTTCTTTTAGAAGAAAATTTAAATACCCTCCTCAAATCAAATAAACGATTTTGATAAAAACCAAAATAAATTTTTTTGGGTGTCACAAAGCCCGTCCGTGCAAAGTCAAAGGGCTAGATCCCGTGGTCAAACGCTACAGGGTTAGGCTGAACGGGGCCCTGGGGGGTAGCAATGCCACCGGAGCATCGCACCGGGCCCTCATACATGCCGTACGGTGTGGTGGCATGTCCCCAGAGGCGGCACGCGTCTCCGGGGTGTGGCCCCTCTCACGGACGGCGATGACACAGTAGTAGACGTTCTGCGGTAAAGATGCGGCGTGAATATTATTAAATACTCGGAGCGCGATAAAATCATGAGTTTTTTACACGACGTGGGCACATTTGCTTTAGGACTAATGGTAATTTTTCAAAAAAAATCGTGATGGAGAAGTATCTGAACACTTCCCTCTCCGCGGATTGCTCTTCGCCTGTCGACGACTATGGCCGACGGCCTCTGGTGGCTAGCACATGCCGCCAAATCTTGCGTAGGCGGCCTCTCACAAGTCTGGAAGTGTTGTGGCGGTTGCAAACGCCCGACCCGCGTCTCCGGGGTGTGCCCCCCCCACGGACAGCGCCGCCGCCGGCACCTAGAGGGGGGAAACGGACGCGCCGGGTCTACACGGATGGGGTTTTGCTGTGGCTTTGGCCCGGATGTTGCTCCAAAGTGTTCCTATTGGCTGACGTAACACGACCGGGTGGAGAGTTCCACTGGTCAAGGCCCGTCCGTGCAAAGTCAAAGGGCTAGATCCCGTGGTCAAACGCTACAGGTTTAGGCGGGACGGGGGCCCTGGGGGTAGCAATGCCACCGGAGTATCGCATCGGGCCCTCATACATGCCGTACGGTGTGGTGGCATGTCCGAAGAGGCGGCACGCGTCTCCGGGGTGTGGCCCCCCTCACGGACGGTGATGACACAGTAGTAGACGTTCTGCGGTAACGATGCGGCATGAATATTATTAAATACTTGGAGCGCAATAAAATCATGAGTTTTTTACACGACGTGGGCACATGTGCTATAGGACTGATGGTAATTTTTCATAATTTTTGGCGATGGAGAAGTATCTGAACACTTCCCTCTCCGCGGACTCTTCGCGTGTCTATGACTGTGGCCTGCGGCCTCCGGGGGATAGCACATGCCGCAAAATGTTGCGTAGGCGGCCTCTCACAAGTCTGGAAGTGTTGTGGCGGTTGCAAACGCCCGGCCCGTGTCTCCGGGGTGTGCCACCCCTCACGGAAGGCGCCGCCGCCGGCAGCTAGAGGGGTGAAACGGATGCATCGGGTCTACACGGAGGGGGTGTTGCTATGGCTTTGGCCCGGATGTTTCTCCAAAGTGTTCCTATGGGCTGACCTAACACAACCGGGTGGAGAGTTCCACTGGTCAAAGCCCGTCCGTGCAAAGTCAAAGGGCTAGAGCCCGTGGTCAAACGCTGCAGGGTTAGGCGGGACGGGGGCCCTGGGGGGGTAGCAATGCCACGGGAGCATCGCACCGGGCCCTCATACATGCCGTACGGTGTGGTGGCATCTCCGAAGAGGCGTCACGCGTCTCCGGGGTGTGGCCCCCCTCACGGACGGCGATAACACAGAAGTAGACGTTTTGCCGTAACGATGCGGCGTGAATATTATTAAATACTCGGAGCGCGATAAAATCATGAGTTTTTTAAACGACGTGGGCACATGTGCTTTAGGACTGATGGTAATTTTTCATAATTTTGGGTGATGGAGAAGTATCTCAACACTTCCCTCTCTGCGGATTGCTCTTCGCGTGTCTACGACTGTGGCCGGCGGCCTCCGGGAGCTAGCACATGCCGCCAAATCTTGCGTAGGCGGCCTCTCACAAGTGTGGAAGTGTTGTGGCGGTTGCAAACGCCCGGCCCGCGTCTCCGGGGTGTGCCCCCCCTCACGGACGGCGGTGCCGCCGGCACCTGGAGGGGGGAAACGGACGCGTCGGGTCTACACGGATGGGGTCTTGCTGTGGCTTTGGCCCGGATGTTGCTCCAAATGTTCCTATGGGCTGACCTAACACAACCGGGTGGAGTGTCCCACTGCTTAATGCCCATCCGTGCAAAGTCAAAGGGCTAAATCTCGTGGTCAAACGCAACAGGGTTAGGCGGGACGGGGCCCTGGGGGGTAGCAATGCCACCGGAGCATCGCACCGGGCCCTGATACATGCCGTACGGTGTGGTGGCATGTCCGAAGAGGCGGGAGGCGTCTCCGGGGTGTGGCCCCCCTCACGGACGGCGATGACACAGTAGTAGACGTTCTACGGTAACGATGCGGCGTAAATATTATTAAATACTCGGAGCGTGATAAAATCATGAGTTTTCTACACGACGTGGGCACATGTGCTTTAGGACTGATGGAAATTTTTCATAATTTTTGGTGATGGAGAAGTATCTGAACACTTCCCTCTCCGTGGATTGCTCTTCGCGTGTCTACGACTGTGGCCGGCGGCCTCCGGGGGCTAGCACATGCCGCCAAATCTTGCGTAGTCAGCATCTCACAAGTCTGGAAGTGTTGTGGCGGTTGCAAACGCCCGGCCCGCGTCTCTTGCGTGTGCCCCCCCTCACGGATAAAATCATGAGTTTTTTAAACGACGTGGGCACACGTGCTTTAGGACTGATGGTAATTTTTCATAATTTTTGGTGATGGAGAAGTATCTGAACAATTCCCTCTCTGCGGATTGCTCTTCGCGTGTCTACGACTACGGCCAGCGGCCTCCGGGGGCTAGCACATGCCGCCAAATCTTGCGTAGGCGGCCTCTCACAAGTCTGGAAGTGTTGTGGCGGTTGCAAACGCCCGGCCCGTGTCTCCGGGGTGTGCCCCCCCATCACGAACGGCGGCGCCGCCGGCACTTGGAGGGGGGAAACGGACGCGTCGGGTCTACATGGATGGGGTCTTGCTGTGGCTTTGGCCCGAATGTTGCTCCAAATGTTCCTATGGGCTGACCTAACACAACCGGGTGGAGAGTCCCACTGGTTAAAGCCCATCCGTGCAAAGTCAAAGGGCTAAATCCCGTGGTCAAACGCAACAGGGTTAGGCGGGCCGGGGCCCTGGGGGTAGCAATGCCACCGGAGCATCGCACCGGGCCCTCATACATGCCGTACGGTGTGGTGGCATGTCCGAAGAGGCGGGAGGCGTCTCCGGGGTGTGGCCCCCCTCACGGACAGCGATGACACAGTAGTAGACGTTCTACGGTAACGATGCGGCGTAAATATTACTAAATACTCGGAGCGTGATAAAATCATGAGTTTTTTACACGACGTGGGCACATGTGCTTTAGGACTGATGGAAATTTTTCATAATTTTTGGTGATGGAGAAGTATCTGAACACTTCCCTCTCCGTGGATTGCTCTTCGCGTGTCTACGACTATGGCCGGCGGCTTCCGGGGGCTAGCACATGCCGCCAAATCTTGCGTAGTCGGCATTTCACAAGTGTGGAAGTGTTGTGGCGGTTGCAAACGCCCGGCCCGCGTCTCTTGGGTGTGCCCCCCCTCACGGACAGCGCCGCCGCCGGCACCTAGAGGGGGGAAACGGACGCGCCGGGTCTACACGGATGGGGTTTTGCTGTGGCTTTGGCCCGGATGTTGCTCCAAAGTGTTCCTATGGGCTGACCTAACGCAACCGGGTGGATAGTTCCACTGGTCAAAGCCCGTCCGTGCAAAGTCAAAGGGCTAGATCCCGTGGTCAAACGCTACAGTTTTAGGCGGGACGGGGGCCCTGGGGGGTAGCAATGCCACCGGAGTATCGCATCGGGCCCTCATACATGCCGTACGGTGTGGTGGCATGTCCGATGAGGCGGCACGCGTCCCCGGGGTGTGGCCCCCCTCACGGACGGTGATGACACAGTAGTAGACGTTCTGCGGTAACGATGCGGCGTGAATATTATTAAATACTCGGAGCGCAATAAAATCATGAGTTTTTTACACGACGTGGGCACATGTGCTTTAGGACTGATGGTAATTTTTCATAATTTTTGGTGATGGAGAAGTATCTGAACACTTCGCTCTCCGCGGATTGCTCTTCGCGTGTCTATGACTGTGGCATGCGGCCTCCGGGGGATAGCACATGCCGCCAAATGTTGCGTAGGCCGCCTCTCACAAGTCTGGAAGTGTTGTGGCGGTTGCAAACGCCCGGCCCGTGTCTCCGGGGTGTGCCACCCCTCACGGAAGGCGCCGCCGCCGGCACCTAGAGGGGTGAAACGGACGCATCGGGTCTACACGGAGGGGGTCTTGCTATGGCTTTGGCCCGGATGTTGCTCCAAAGTGTTCCTATGGGCTGACCTAACACAACCGGGTGGAGAGTTCCACTGGTCAAAGCCCGTCCGTGCAAAATCAAAGGGCTAGATCCCGTGTTTAAACGCTGTAGGGTCAGGCGGGACGGGGGCCCGGGGGGGGGTAGCAATGCCACGGGAGCATCGCACCGGGCCCTCATACATGCCGTACAGTGTGGTGGCATCTCCGAAGAGGCGTCACGCGTCTCCAGGGTGTGGCCCCCCTCACGGACGGCGATAACACAGTAGTAGACGTTTTGCCGTAACGATGCGGCGTGAATACTATTAAATACTGGGAGCGCGATAAAATCATGAGTTTTTTAAACGACGTGGGCACATGTGCTTTAGGACTGATGGTAATTTTTCATAATTTTTGGTGATGGAGAAGTATCTGAACACTTCCCTCGCTGCGGATTGCTCTTCGCGTGTCTACGACTGTGGCCGGCGGCCTCCGGGGGCTAGCACATGCCGCCAAATCTTGCGTAGGCGGCCTCTCACAAGTCTGGAGGTGTTGTGGCGGTTGCAAACGCCCGGCCCGCGTCTCTAGGGTGTGCCCCCCCTCACGGACGGCGGCGCCGCCGGCACCTGGAGGCGGGAAACGGACGCGTCGGGTCTACACGGATGGGGTCTTGCTGTGGCTTTGGCCCGGATGTTGCTCCAAATGTTCCTATGGGCTGACCTAACACAACCGGGTGGAGAGTCCCACTGGTTAAAGCCCATCCGTGCAAAGTCAAAGGGCTAAATCCCGAGGTCAAACGCAACAGGGTTAGGCGGGACGGGGCCCTGGGTGGTAGCAATGGCACCGGAGCATCACACCAGGCCCTCATACATGCCGTACGGTGTGGTGGCATGTCCGAAGAGGCAGGAGGCGTCTCCGGGGTGTGGCCCCCCTCACGGACGGCGATGACACAGTAGTAGACGTTCTACGGTAACGATGCGGCGTAAATATTATTAAATACTCGGAGCGTGATAAAATCATGAGTTTTTTACACGACGTGGGCACATGTGCTTTAGGACTGATGGAAATTTTTCATAATTTTTGGTGATGGAGAATTATCTGAACACTTCCCTCTCCGTGGATTGCTCTTCGCGTGTCTACGACTGTGGCCGGCGGCCTCCGGGGGCTAGCACATGCCGCCAAATCTTGCGTAGTCGGCATCTCACAAGTCTGGAAGTGTTGTGGCGGTTGCAAACGCCCGGCCCGCGTCTCTTGGGTGTGCCCCCCTAACGGACGGCGCCGCCGCCGGCACCTAGAGGCGGGAAACGGACGCATCGAGTCTACACGGATGGGGTCTTGCTGTGGCTTTGGCCCGGATGTTGCTCCAAAGTGTTCCTATGGGCTGACCTAACACAACCGGGTGGAGAGTTCCACTGGTCAAAGCCCGTCCGTGCAAAGTCAAAGGGCTAGATCCCGTGGTCAAACGCTGCAGGGTTAGGCGGACGGGGGCCCTGGCGGGGTAGCAATGCCACGGGAGCATCGCACCGGGCCCTCATACATGCCGTACGGTGTGGTGGCATCTCCGAAGAGGCGTCACGCGTCTCCGGGGTGTGGCCCCCCTCACGGACGGCGATAACACAGTAGTAGACGTTTTGCCGTAACGATGCGGCGTGAATATTATTAAATACTTGGAGCGCGATAAAATCATGAGTTTTTTAAACGACGTGGGCACACGTGCTTTAGGACTGATGGTAATTTTTCATAATTTTTGGTGATGGAGAAGTATCTGAACAATTCCCTCTCTGCGGATTGCTCTTCGCGTGTCTACAACTATGGCCGGCGGCCTCCGGGGGCTAGCACATGCCGCCAAATCTTGCGTAGGCGGCCTCTCACAAGTCTGGAAGTGTTGTGGCGGTTGCAAACGCCCGGCCCGTGTCTCCGGGGTGTGCCCCCCCTCACGGACGGCGGCGCCGCCGGCACCTGGAGGGGGGAAACGGACGCGTCGGGTCTACATGGATGGGGTCTTGCTGTGGCTTTGGCCCGAAAGTTGCTCCAAATGTTCCTATGGGCTGACCTCACACAACCGGGTGGAGAGTCCCACTGGTTAAAGCCCATCCGTGCAAAGTCAAAGGGCTAAATCCCGTGGTCAAACGCAACAGGGTTAGGCGGGACGGGGCCCTGGGGGTAGCAATGCCACCGGAGCATCGCACCGGGCCCTCATACATGCCGTACGGTGTGGTGGCATGTCCGAAGAGGCGGGAGGCGTCTCCAGGGTGTGGCCCCCCACACGGACGGCGATGACACAGTAGTAGACGTTCTACGGTAATGATGCGGCGTAAATATTACTAAATACTCGGAGCATGATAAAATCATGAGTTTTTTACACGACGTGGGCACATGTGCTTTAGGACTGATGGAAATTTTTCATAATTTTTGGTGATGGAGAAGTATCTGAACACTTCCCTCTCCGTGGATTGCTCTTCGCGTGTCTACGACTGTGGCCGGCGGCCTCCGGGGGCTAGCACATGCCGCCAAATCTTGCGTAGTCGGCATTTCACAAGTGTGGAAGTGTTGTGGCAGTTGCAAACGCCCGGCCCGCGTCTCTTGGGTGTGCCCCCCCTCACGGACAGCGCCGCCGCCGGCACCTAGAGGGGGGAAACGGACGCGCCGGGTCTACACGGATGGGGTTTTGCTGTGCCTTTGGCCCGGATGTTGCTCCAAAGTGTTACTATGGGCTGACCTAACACAACCGGGTGGAGAGTTCCACTTGTCAAAGCCCGTCCGTGCAAAGTCAAAGGGCTAGATCCCGTGGTCAAATGCTACAGGTTTAGGCGGGACGGGGGCCCTGGGGGGTAGCAATGCCACCGGAGTATCGCATCGGGCCCTCATACATGTCGTACGGTGTGGTGGCATGTCCGAAGAGGCGGCACGCGTCTCCGGGGTGTGGCCCCCCGCACGAACGGTGATGACACAGTAGTAGACGTTCTGCGGTAACAACGCGGGGTGAATATTATTAAATACTCGGAGCGCAATAAAATCATGAGTTTTTTACACGACGTGGGCACATGTGCTATAGGACTGATGGTAATTTTTCATAATTTTTGGTGATGGAGAAGTATCTGAACACTTCCCTCTCCGCGGATTGCTCTTCGCGTGTCTATGACTGTGGCATGCGGCCTCCGGGGGATAGCACATGCCGCCAAATGTTGCGTAGGCCGCCTCTCACAAGTCTGGAAGTGTTGTGGCGGTTGCAAACGCCCGGCCCGTGTCTCCGGGGTGTGCCACCCCTCACGGAAGGCGCCGCCGCCGGCACCCAGAGGGGTGAAACGGACGCGTCGGGTCTACACGGATGGGGTCTTGCTGTGGCTTTGGCCCGGATGTTGCTCCAAATGTTCCTATGGGCTGACCTAACACAACCGGGTGGAGAGTCCCACTGGTTAAAGCCCATCCGTGCAAAGTCAAAGGGCTAAATCCCGAGGTCAAACGCAACAGGGTTAGGCGGGACGGGGCCCTGGGGGGTAGCAATGGCACCGGAACATAACACGGGGCCCTCATACATGCCGTACGGTGTGGTGGCATGTCCGAAGAGGCGGGAGGCGTCTCCGGGGTGTGGCCCCCCTCACGGACGGCGATGACACAGTAGTAGACGTTCTACGGTAACGATGCGGCGTAAATATTATGAAATACTCGGAGCGTGATAAAATCATGAGTTTTTTACACGACGTGGGCACATGTGCTTTAGGACTGATGGAAATTTTTCATAATTTTTGGTGATGGAGAATTATCTGAACACTTCCCTCTCCGTGGATTGCTCTTCGCGTGTCTACGACTGTGGCCGGCGGCCTCCGGGGGCTAGCACATGCCGCCAAATCTTGCGTAGTCAGCATCTCACAAGTCTGGAAGTGTTGTGGCGGTTGCAAACGCCCGGCCCGCGTCTCTTGGGTGTGCCCCCCCCTAACGGACGGCGCCGCCGCCGGCACCTAGAGGCGGGAAACGGACGCATCGGGTCTACACGGATGGGGTCTTGCTGTGGCTTTGGCCCGGATGTTGCTCCAAAGTGTTCCTATGGGCTGACCTAACACAACCGGGTGGAGAGTTCCACTGGTCAAAGCCCGTCCGTGCAAAGTCAAAGGGCTAGATCCCTTGGTCAAACGCTAGAGGGTTAGGCGGGACGGGGGCCCTGGGGTGTAGCAATGCCACCGGAGCATCGCACCGGGCCCTCATACATGACGTACGGTGTGGTGGCATGTCCGAAGAGGCGGCACGCGTCTCCGGGGTGTAGCCACCCTCACGGACGGTGATGACACAGTAGTAGAGGTTCTGCGGTAACGATGCGGCGTGAATATTATTAAATACTGGGAGCGCGATAAAATCATGAGTTTTTTACACGACGTGGGCACATTTGCTTTAGGACTGATGGTAATTTTTCATAATTTTTTGTGATGGAGAAGTATCTGAGCACTTCCCTCTCCGCGGATTGCTCTTCGCATGTCCACGACTGTGGCCGGCGGCCTCCGGGGGCTAGCACATGCCGCAGAATCTTGCGTAGGCGGCCTCTCACTAGTCTGGAAGTGTTGTGGCGGTTGCAAACGCCCGACCCGCGTCTCCGGGGTGTGCCCCCCTCACGGACGGTGCCGCTGCCGGCACCTGGAGGGGGGAAACGGACGCGTCGGGTCTACACGGATGTGGTTTTGCTGTTGCTTTGGCCCGGATGTTGCTCCAAAGTGTTCCTATGGGATGACCTAACACAACCGGGTGGAGAGTTCCACTGGTCAAAGCCCGTCCGTGCAAAGTCAAAGGGCTAGATCCCGTGGTCAAACGCTATAGGGTTAGGTGGGACGGGGGCCCTGGGGGGTAGCAATGCCACCGGAGTATCGCATCGGGCCCTCATACATGCCGTACGGTGTGGTGGCATGTCCGAAGAGGCGGCACGCGTCTCCGGGGTGTGGCCCCCCTCACGGACGGTGATGACACAGTAGTAGACGTTCTGCAGTAACGATGCGGCGTGAATATTATTAAATACTCAGAGCGCGATAAAATCATGAGTTTTTTACACGACGTGGGCACATGTGCTATAGGACTGATGGTAATTTTTCATAATTTTTGGTGATGGAGAAGTATCTGAACACTTCCCTCTCCGCGGATTGCTCTTCGCGTGTCTATGACTGTGGCCTGCGGCCTTCGGGGGATAGCACATGCCGCCAAATCTTGCGTAGGCGGCCTCTCACAAGTCTGGAAGTGTTGTGGCGGTTGCAAACGCCCGGCCCGTGTCTCCGGGGTGTGCCCCCCCCTCACGGACGGCGCCGCCGCCAACACCTAGAGGGGGGAAACGGACGCATCGGGTCTACACGTATGGGTTCTTGCTGTGGCTTTTGCCCGGATGTTGCTCCAAAGTGTTCCTATGTGCTGACCTAACACAACCGGGTGGAGAGTTCCACGGGCAAAAGCCCGTCCGTGCAAAGTCAAAGGGCTAGATCCCGTGGCCAAACGCTACAGGGTTAGGCGGGACGGGGGCCCGGGCGGGTAGCAATGCCACCGGAGCATCGCACTGGGCCCTCATACATGCCGTTCGGTGTGGTGGCATGTCCGAAGAGGCGTCACGCATCTCCGGGGTGTGGCCCCCTCACGGACGGCGATGACAGAGTAGTAGACGTTTTGCCGTAACGATGCGGCGTGAATGTTATTAAATACATGGAGCGCGATAAAATCATGACTTCTTTCAACGACGTGGGCACATGTGCTTTAGGACTGATGGTAATTTTTCATAAATTTTGGTGATGGAGAGGTATCTGAACACTTCCCTCTCCGCGGATTGCTCTTCGCGTGTCTACGACTGTGGCCGGCGGCCTCCAGGGGCTAGCACATGCCGCCAAATCTTGCGTAGGCGGCCTCTCACTAGTCTGGAAGTGTTGTGGCGGTTGCAAACGCCCGGCCCGCGTCTCCGGGGTGTGCCGCCCGAACGGATGGCGCCGCCGCCGGCACCTGGAGGGGGGAAACGGACGCGTCGGGTCTACACGGATGTGATCTTGCTGTGGCTTCGGCCCGGATGTTGCTCCAAAGTGTTCCTATGGGCTGACCTAACACAACCGGGTGGAGAGTCCCACTGGTTAAAGCCCGTCCGTGCAAAGTTGAAGGGCTAGATCCCGTCATCAAACGCTACAGGGTTAGGCGGGACGGGGCCCTC
>NW_025228000.1:89325-145556 GCF_018294505.1 Triticum aestivum
GAGCATCGCAGCGGGCCCTCATACATGCCGTACGGTGTTGTGGCATGTCCGAAGAGGCGGCACGCGTCTCCGGGGTGTGGCCCGCCTCACGGACGGCGATGACACAGTAGTAGATGTTCTACGGTAGCGATGCGGCGTGAATATTATTAAATACTCGGAGCCTGATAAAATCATGAGTTTTTTACACGACGTGGGCACATGTGCTTTAGGACTGATGGAAATTTTTCATAATTTTTGGTGATGGAGAAGTATCTGAACACTTCCCTCTCTGTGGATTGCTCTTCGCGTGTCTACGACTGTGGCCGGCGGCCTCCGGGGGCTAGCACATGCCCCCACATCTTGCGTAGCCGGCATCTCACAAGTCTGGAAGTGTTATGGTGGTTGCAAACGCCCGACCCGCGTCTCTGGGGTGTGCCCCCCCTCACGGACGGCGCCGCCGCCGGCACCTAGAGGGGGGAAACGGACGCATCGGGTCTACACGGATGGGGTCTTGCTGTGGCTTTGGCCCTGATGTTGCTCCAAAGTGTTCCTATGGGCTGACCTAACACAACCGGTGTGGAGAGTTCCACTGGTCAAAGCCCGTCCGTGCAAAGTCAAAGGGCTAGATCCCGTGGTCAAACGCTAGAGGGTTAGGCGGGACGGGGGCCCTGGGGTGTAGCAATGCCATCGGAGCATCGCACCGGGCCCTCATACATGCCGTACGGTGTGGTGGCATGTCCGAAGAGGCGGCACGCGTCTCCGGGGTGTGGCCACCCTCATGGATGGCGATGACACAGTAGTAGACGTTCTGCGGTAACGATGCGGCGTGAATATTATAAAATACTCGGAGCGCGATAAAATCATGAGTTTTTTACACGACGTGGGCACATGTGCTATAGGACTGACGGTAATTTTTCATAATTTTTGGTGATGGAGAAGTATCTGAGCACTTCCCTCTCTGCGGATTGCTCTTCGCACGTCTACGACTGTGGCCGGCGGCCTCCGGGGGCTAGCACGTGCCGCCAAATCTTGCGTAGGCGGCCTCTCACAAGTCTGGAAGTGTTGTGGCGGTTGCAAACGCCCGACCCGCGTCTCTGGGGTGTGCCCCCCTCACGGACGGCGCCGCCGCCGGCACTTGGAGGGAGGAAACGGACGCGTCGGGTCTACACGGATGGGGTTTTGCTGTGGCTTTCGCCCGGATGTTGCTCGAAAGTGGTCCTATGGGCTGACCAAACACAACCGGGTGGAGAGTTCCACTGGTCAAAGCCCGTCCGTGCAAAGTCAAAGGGCTAGATTCCGTGGTCGAACGCTACAGGGTTAGGCGGGACGAGGGCCCTGGGGGTAGCAATGCCACCGAAGTATCGCATCGGGCCCTCATACATGCCGTACGGTGTGGTGGCATGTCCGAAGAGGCGGCACGCGTCTCCGGGGTGTGGCCCCCCTCACGGACGGTGATGACACAGTAGTAGACGTTCTGCGGTAACGATGCGGCGTGAATATTATTAAATACTCGGAGCGCGATAAAATCATGAGTTTTTTACACGACGTGGGCACATGTGCTATAGGACTGATGGTAATTTTTCAAAAAATTTGGTGATGGAGAAGTATCTGAACACTTCCCTCTCCGCGGATTGCTCTTCGCGTGTCTATGACTGTGGCCGGCGGCCTCCGGGGGCTAGCACATGCCGCCAAATCTTGCGTAGGCGGCCTCTCACAAGTCTAGAAGTGTTGTGGCGGTTGCAAACGCCTGGCCCGCGTATCCGGGGTGTGCCCCCCCTCACGGACGGCGCCGCCGCCGGCACCTGGAGGGGGGAAACGGACGCGTCGGGTCTACACGGATGGGGTCTTGCTGTGGCTTTGGCCCGGATGTTGCTCCAAAGTGTTCCTATGGGCTGACCTAACACAACCGGGCGGAGAGTCCCACTGGTTAAAGCCCGTCCGTGCAAAGTCAAAGGGCTAGATCCCATGGTCAAACGCTACAGGGTTAGGCGGGACGGGGCCCTGGGGGGGGTAGCAATGCCACCGGAGCATCGCACCGAGCCCTCATACATGCCGTACAGTGTGGTGGCATGTCCGAAGAGGCGACACGCGTCTCCGGGGTGTGGCCCCCCTCACAGACGGCGATGACACAATAGTAGACGTTCTACGGTAACGATGCGGCGTGAATATTATTAAATACTCGGAGCGTGATAAAATCATGAGTTTTTTACACGACGTGGGCAGATGTGCTTTAGGACTGATGGAAAATTTTCATAATTATTGGTGATGGAGAAGTATCTGAACACTTCCCTCTCCATGGATTGCTCTTCGCGTGTCTACGACTGTGGCCGGCGGCCTCCGGGGGCTAGCACATGCCGCCAAATCTTGCGTAGCCGGCATCTCACAAGTCTGGAAGTGTTGTGGCGGTTGCAAACGCCCGGCCCGCGTCTCTGGGGTGTGCCCCCCTCACGGACGGCACCGGCGCCGGCACCTAGAGGGGGGAAACGGACGCATCGGGTCTACACGGATGGGGTCTTGCTGTGGCTTTGGCCCGGATGTTTCTCGAAAGTGTTCCTATGGGCTGACCTAACACAACCGGGTGGAGAGTTCCACTGGTCAAAGCCCGTCTGTGCAAAGTCAAAGGGCTAGATCCCGTGGTCAAACGCTACAGGGTTAGGTGGGACGGGGGCCCTGGGGGGTAGCAATGCCACTGGAGTATCGCATCGGGCCCTCATACATGCCGTACGGTGTGGTGGCATGTCCGAAGAGGCGGCACGCGTCTCCGGGGTGTGGCCCCCCTCACGGACGGTGATGGCACAGTAGTAGACGTTCTGCGGTAACGATGCAGCATGAATATATTAAATACTCGGAGCGCGATAAAATCATGAGTTTTTTACACGGCGTGGGCACATGTGCTATAGGACTGATGGTAATTTTTCATAATTTTTGGTGATGGAGAAGTATCTAAACACTTCCCACTCCGCGGATTGCTCTTCGCGTGTCTACGACTGTGGCCGGCGGCCTCCGGGGGCTAGCACATGCCGCCAACTCTTGCGTAGGCAGCCTCTCACAAGTCTGGAAGTGTTGTGGCGGTTGCAAACGCCCAGCGCGCGTCTCTGGGGTGTGCCCCCCCTCACGGACGGCGCCGCCGCCGGCACCTAGAGGGGGGGAACGGACGCATCGGGTCTACACGGATGGGGTCTTGCTGTGGCTTTGGCCCGGATGTTGCTCGAAAGTGTTCCTATGGGCTGACCTAACACAACCGGGTGGAGAGTTCCACTGGTCAAACCCGTCTGTGCAAAGTCAAAGGGCTAGATCCCGTGGTCAAACGCTACAGGGTTAGGTGGGACGGGGGCCCTGGGGGGGTAGCAATGCCACTGGAGTATCGCATCGGGCCCTCATACATGTCGTACGGTGTGGTGGCATGTCCGAAGAGGCGGCACGCGTCTCCGGGGTGTGGCCCCCCTCACGGACGGTGATGACACAGTAGTAGACGTTCTGCGGTAACGATGCGGCATGAATATTATTAAATAATCGGAGCGCGATAAAATCATGAGTTTTTTACACGACGTGGGCACATGTGCTATAGGACTGATGGTAATTTTTCATAATTTTTGGTGATGGAGAAGTATCTAAACACTTCCCTCTCCGCGGATTGCTCTTCGCACGTCTACGACTGTGGCCGGCGGCCTCCGGGGGCTAGCACATGCCGCCAAATCTTGCGTAGGCGGCCTCTCACAAGTCTGGAAGTGTTGTGGCGGTTGCAAACGCCCGGCCCGCGTCTCTGGGGTGTGCCCCCCTCACGGACGGCGCCGCCGCCGGCACTTGGAGGGAGGAAACGGACGCGTCGGGTCTACACGGATGGGGTTTTGCTGTGGCTTTCGCCCGGATGTTGCTCGAAAGTGGTCCTATGGGCTGACCAAACACAACCGGGTGGAGAGTTCCACTGGTCAAAGCCCGTCCGTGCAAAGTCAAAGGGCTAGATCCCGTGGTCGAACGCTACAGGGTTAGGCGGGACGGGGGCCCTGGGGGTAGCAATGCCACCGAAGTATCGCATCGGGCCCTCATACATGCCGTACGGTGTGGTGGCATGTCCGAAGAGGCGGCACGCGTCTCCGGGGTGTGGCCCCCCTCACGGATGGTGATGACACAGTAGTAGACGTTCTGCGGTAACGATGCGGCATGAATATTATTAAATAATCGGAGCGCGATAAAATCATGAGTTTTTTACACGACGTGGGCACATGTGCTACAGGACTGATGGTAATTTTTAAAAAAATTTGGTGATGGAGAAGTATCTGAACACTTCCCTCTCCGCGGATTGCTCTTCGCGTGTCTATGACTGTGGCCGGCGGCCTCCGGGGGCTAGCACATGCCGCCAAATCTTGCGTAGGCGGCCTCTCACAAGTCTGGAAGTGTTGTGGCGGTTGCAAACGCCTGGCTCGCGTATCCGGGGTGTGCCCCCCTCACGGACGGCGCCGCCGCCGGCACCTGCAGGGGGGAAACGGACGCGTCGGGTCTACACGGATGGGGTCTTGCTGTGGCTTTGGCCCGGATGTTGCTCCAAAGTGTTCCTATGGGCTGACCTAACACAACCGGGTGGAGAGTCCCACTGGTTAAAGCCCGTCCGTGCAAAGTCAAAGGGCTAGATCCCATGGTCAAACGCTATAGGGTTAGGCGGGACGGGGCCCTGGGGGGGTAGCAATGCCACCGGAGCATCGCACCGGGCCCTCATACATGCCGTACAGTGTGGTGGCATGTCCGAAAAGGCGACACGCGTCTCCGGGGTGTGGCCCCCCTCACAGACAGCGATGACACAATAGTAGACGTTCTACGGTAACGATGCGGCGTGAATATTATTAAATACTCGGAGCGTGATAAAATCATGAGTTTTTTACACGACGTGGGCAGATGTGCTTTAGGACTGATGGAAAATTTTCATAATTATTGGTGATGGAGAAGTATCTGAACACTTCCCTCTCCATGGATTGCTCTTCGCGTGTCTACGGCTGTGGCCGGCGGCCTCCGGGGGCTAGCACATGCCGCCCAATCTTGCGTAGCCGGCATCTCACAAGTCTGGAAGTGTTGTGGCGGTTGCAAACGCCCGGCCCGCGTCTCTGGGGTGTGCCCCCCTCACGGACGGCACCGGCGCCGGCACCTAGAGGGGCGAAACGGACGCATCGGGTCTACACGGATGGGGTCTTGCTGTGGCTTTGGCCCGGATGTTGCTCGAAAGTGTTCCTATGGGCTGACCTAACACAACCGGGTGGAGAGTTCCACTGGTCAAAGCCGTCTGTGCAAAGTCAAAGGGCTAGATCCCGTGGTCAAACGCTACAGGGTTAGGTGGGACGGGGGCCCTGGGGGGGTAGCAATGCCACTGGAGTATCGCATCGGGCCCTCATACATGCCGTACGGTGTGGTGGCATGTCCGAAGAGGCGGCACGCGTCTCCGGGGTGTGGCCCCCCTCACGGACGGTGATGGCACAGTAGTAGACGTTCTGCGGTAACGATGCAGCTTGAATATTATTAAATACTCGGAGCGCGATAAAATCATGAGTTTTTTACACGGCGTGGGCACATGTGCTATAGGACTGATGGTAATTTTTCATAATTTTTGGTGATGGAGAAGTATCTAAACACTTCCCTCTCCGCGGATTGCTCTTCGCGTGTCTACGACTGTGGCCGGCGGCCTCCGGGGGCTAGCACATGCCGCCAAATCTTGCGTAGGCAGCCTCTCACAAGTCTGGAAGTGTTGTGGCGGTTGCAAACGCCCAGCCCGCGTCTCTGGGGTGTGCCCCCCCTCACGGACGGCGCCGCCGCCGACACCTAGAGGGGGGGAACGGACGCATCGGGTCTACACGGATGGGGTCTTGCTGTGGCTTTGGCCCGGATGTTGCTCGAAAGTGTTCCTATGGGCTGACCCAACACAACCGGGTGGAGAGTTCCACTGGTCAAACCCGTCTGTGCAAAGTCAAAGGGCTAGATCCCGTGGTCAAACGCTACAGGGTTAGGTGGGACGGGGGCCCTGGGGGGGGGGGTAGCAATGCCACTGGAGTATCGCATCGGGCCCTCATACATGTCGTACGGTGTGGTGGCATGTCCGAAGAGGCGGCACGCGTCTCCGGGGTGTGGCCCCCCTCACGGACGGTGATGACACAGTAGTAGATGTTCTGCGGTAACGATGCGGCATGAATATTATTAAATAATCGGAGCGCGATAAAATCATGAGTTTTTTACACGACGTGGGCACATGTGCTATAGGACTGATGGTAAATTTTCATAATTTTTGGTGTGGAGAAGTATCTAAACACTTCCCTCTCCGCGGATTGCTCTTCGCGTGTCTACGACTGTGGCCGGCCGCCTCCGGGGGCTAGCACATGCCGCCAAATCTTGCGTAGGCTGCCTCTCACAAGTCTGGAAGTGTTGTGGCGGTTGCAAACGCCCGGCCCGCGTCTCCGGGGTGTGCCCCCCCCCCTCATGGATGGCACCGCCGCCGGCACCTGGAGGGGGGAAACGGACGCGTCGGGTCTACACGGATGGGGTCTTGCTGTGGCTTTGGCCCGGATGTTGCTCCAAAGTGTTCCTATGGACTGACCTAACACAACCGGGTGGAGAGTTCCACTGGTCAAAGCCCGCCCGTGCAAACTCAAAGAGCTAGATTGTCAGGACCGGTTTTCGGGATATTAATTTCCCAGAAAATGCCCCTTGTGCTCACCAGCCCCAGGATTACTGTTAGCTGATGAGGCACCAACTTGATACAGAAATTCCAAGCAAAGTACATAATATGTAGTACAAGACCATTCGGGCCTATGAGTACAACAACTGGTTTCTAGTGGTTGATGGCGGAAGCGGTTTGTGGTTTATCAGTGGCCATGGGACTCCATTTCCCACAGGAACAGCTGACCAGGTTAACTCCTATCTTCGCGAGGCTGCTATCACCATTGCTTAGGTTCCGGGGCTGTCATCGCAACGCTCCTCTCCAAGCAAGAAATCTGGCCAAGACAATAGCCAGGGACAAGCAAGTGAGTACTTTTGAATGTACTCACAAACATTATGAACACGGGCATAATATAACAAGAGATAATCATGCTCCGAAATATTCTATGATCATAATATCAGTCACGAAATAAAAATCCATGATGCACGCAAGCAGGTTGTTTATACAAAACATGAGTATGCAATCAGAGAGTAGAAATAGAATGCACCGATCGGGTGTCTGAAGCGACGCCTCGAAAGGATAATAAGATAAATCATGCCTCAGTCGGGCGTCTGAGCGACACCACATAAAGGGCTTATAAATAAAAGAAATAACAAGCACGCCACAGTCGGGCGTCTATGTGACACCACATAAAGGGCTTATAAATAATAGAAATAACAAGCATGCCACAGTCGGGCGTCTGTGCGACACCACATAAAGGGCTCAAAAATAATTTAAATAACGAACATGCCACAGTCGGGCGTCTGAGCGACACCACATAAAGGGCTTATAAATAATTTAAATAACAAGCATGCCACAGTCGGGCATCTGAGCGACACCACATAAAGGGCTTATATAAGAATAATCACAGTGAATATCCAGGTGGTAGAACCGTCCCAGGGATACTCAATAATTCAAACAATGTAAATGGTTAGTCCACAGTAATCATCATCATCATATGTCACAGGCCATAATCAATGTTCTGGTTTAGCAGTTTTTCCTCCGAAGACCGACACTAAGACCGACACTTGACCCATCCCAGACTGTAGTCCTTAACCATGGACACGGCTATTCGAATAGATATAATCTCTGCAGAGGGTGTACTCTTTACCCACGAGTAACAGATTTTTTAGTCCATCGGGACTAATTCCGTCTACGGTCTTTTAATTGAAAACACACCTAACCGCACACACCAGCCTAACTTACCGGTGTCTGGAATCACCCACGACACCCATTAAGCAAAACTCTAAGTGGGGAGGCTACAACCTCGACTTAGCATGGGATCACAAAATTTATACCGCGCGCAAACTAGGGGAGCTACCCCTTCGGCTACAACCGAAACACCCATGCCCCCGGACCAGGTGGCATGCCTACCGGATGCCTCCGGTATCTTCCACCATGGCCTCTCTGTACGTTGTGTGCTTGGTAAGGGGTTGACAACTTACTGAACCGTACCCTACCTGCGGCAGGGACAAGTGGTAGTACGAAACAAGTATGGGGGTTACTGGAACAAGACTCGATCTACGACCGACTCAGGAGGTTCAAGTATTCCCTGTATGATTAGCATAACAAATATATTTCAATTAACAGATAGAATCACCACTCATCATACCTCATCATGCCATACCGGACACACTCGTCTCGACGAGGAACTAGGGACAAGCTCGTGTCTACCCAAGACAGAGACTTTCCCGGCTTCCTTCCGGTAGGCATGAAAGGCATACGAAAATGATTACTATCACAAGCATATCCATTTCTAAATCAAGGAATCTTCATTATACACTCATGCGTATGATCGTATTGTCACATAAAATAACGAAGGCTCCATGTCAAGGTGGTGTTGTAACCGTATCAAAAAACCCACAAAAATATTATGCCAGGGTTCAGAATGCTTGCCTTCAAATTGTGGAGAGGCAGGGTGCATCCCAAAAACTTTTTGAAAGTTTTCTTCTCTCTCCAAAATCCTATTTTGAGGAAATTTAAATTAACACATAATTTTTAAAACAGTACAAGAAAGGTGTCTGGAAATTTTTCAAATAAATATGAAAATAAACTAGACAGAATTTGACAAACAACAGAAGAAGAATCAAATCAATTGGACTTATATTTAAAAAGTTATAGCCAGTCAAAGTTTAGTGAAAATTCTGTTTTTAATGAAAATCAGAAAAAGAAAACGTTTCGGGGGCTTACGCTTTCCCCTAGCGAAGGTGTATTCGATGGAATACGTTTCCACTTAAGCCAGCGTGGGTCGACTCGTGGGTCACTGACAGTGGGTCCATTGGGCCCACTAGTCAGGTTTGACAAGTCGCCCGCGCCTCCTTCTCCTCTGGCCGAGCAGTGGCGGGGCTCCGGCGATCGCCGTCGACGAACGGCGGCTCCCCGTGGGATTCTGAGGGCAGTGTTGGATCCGCTGGTCCAGGGCGGTCCTCCCAGTGGTTGATAGGCTGGCGGGGGTGGAGGGGGTCAGCGGCGGCGAGCTCCGCGGCGGACGGTGGTTTCGGGAGCAATTGGGGGTTTGGGCTACGCTGGCTCCCGGTCGAGGCTGAGGTGTCTGGTGGCTCCGTACAGTCGAGGGGAGTCGGACGGTGGCGCTGGAAGGGCTAGGGAGGCTCAGCTCACGGTGCACGGCACCGGAGTGTGGCGGCGACCGAACCAGCCGGAGACGAGGAAGAAGGCCTCTTCCGATCGATTGCCGGCTAAGGGAGCCCTAGGGGGATGGCTTGAGGTATCCTGGGGTCTTGGAGGAGCTCGGGGGCCCCTTTTATAGTGGTTGAGGTCGGTTCCGACAGTGGCCGTGGATAGGATCGACGGTGAACCGCTTTTCTGTAGCTGCAGGGCGACGTGGCGGCGACGAGCGCTTGCCGACGAGCTTGCGGATGAGCTCGAGCTGCTCCAGGGGCAGCTGGCGCGCGCGTGTTGCTTGGGCGGCGCCGTCCATGGCAGAGGATGCTGCGGCCGCCCGCTCGCGGCCACGGCCGACCTGACGGCGGCGCTGTAGGGCGCCAGGGGAGGGCTTGGAGGGTTCTGGTGAGCGGATGAGGACGGGCGCGGCTCTACCGGCGAGCAACGGCCAGGGGCAAGACGCGGCGGCTCGGGTGCACGCACGTGCAAAACGCGCGCTCTGGCCGCGCCCAGAGCACGCACGCCAGGTGCTCGACGAAAAGCCAACGCGTGCTAGAGGGCTTGAATGAGGCTGGTAGTTAACAGGTCTAGGTTAGTGGTGGCTAGGAGACTAGTGGACATGCTGGTTTGTCCAGAGGGGCAAGATCACAGTGCAAACATAAAACTATGCCAAAGCTGTCCATGAACACAAGGTGCTCGACAGAATGCCATGGGCATCTAGGCAACTCTTGGGGTGGCCTAAAACTCCAGATCATAGGCTCTTTGGATGATAAAGAGGGTGCCAAGGTTAGTTTGTCAAAAACAAATGCTTGTTAGTGCAAGTTTTTGAGAAAACCAAATCTGGACAAAAACTAAAGGCTATAATTGCATGAACCAAAAATACTCCAATGGGTCCACTCTCCTAGACTTAAGGGTTTTGTAAGGTGGTTTATAAGCAGGAAATGGAATCATGAGTATTAGGGCAAGTTAAAATATGGTTGTAGTAGAAAACACCTCACTGGACCAGAGGGTAAAAGAGGATGTTTTGCTCAAATTTTTCAAAGAACATCAATGGGTTGTTACATAAAGTTGAATATTATACTCCTATTAACATCCCCTAATTTTGGTGGAAGTTTTAAAGAAATATTTAAATAGATTGTAGTGCAAATTACAAACTGGACCAGATTTGAAAACTTGAGGTAGGGCTCAAAATCTCCAAATGACTAAAAGGGATTTTTGCATAAAGGTGATGTGGGAACATCACCTGACATCCGTAAAGTTTGGTGGAATTTTTAAGGAAGTATTTGAAAGGGTTGTGGTGCAAATGGAACTCTAAAACTTATGACAATCATTTTTAAAGAAATAAAGCTAAGGAAAAATAATTGTAGAAATAATTCCACTGACAAAAAGAAATGGTCTTGGGAAGATATACAAGTCCACAATATTTTTGAAAGGTATCCATCCAGAAGGAAAACTCAAAAATTCAGAGGGACAGAGTTATCTGAAATTAACAGATAAAACCAGAAAATAAAAAATTTAATTTCCTGGCAAAATTTTAATTAATAAATCAAGGTCAAAATTTTGGGGTGTTACAACACTACCCCCCCCCCCCCTTAAAAAAAATCTCGTCCTCGAGATTTGCTAAAAGATGTTTTGTACAAACACTGCTCTTACCAAACAAATAATCATTCTACTTATGCAATAAAATGTATCTACAGTGAGAGGGCAATAAGTGGTGTAAAACTACAGTGTAGTATACTGGCATTGCGTGGAAAAATCCATGGTTGGGGAAAAACCAGATATTTCTACATTGGTTACTGTAAATTTAGAATAAATTCTAAATTACTAAAATACGCTGGTTGTACCCGAGAGCACAGTGCTCCCTCTGGCTGACAGGTGGACCCGGGGTCCACTGTCAGTCTATGCTTCTACCTCTGGCTCTCTCTTCTTCCTCTCTCTCGCGTGCTTTCCCGCGCTTTCTCCACCGGCGACGTCTAGCGCGTAGGGCATCTAGGCCGTACTATGGTAGTGCGCGGCGTGCTAGCTGCCGGTGCAGCGTGCATTCACCTCGCGGGCCAGTGCACTGTCGGCACTGCTCGCGGATTCACCTCCGAACACCGGCGATCGAGCGACGAGCGGTGCTGGTGGACCTCGCCCACCGTACACCGATCTCGAGCTATAAAATGACCGCGGTGCCCCTTTCTTCTTCCTCACACATGGCCTCGCTTCTCCTTCATTCTCCTCCATTTCTGTTTGCAGGAGCTCGAGACGAGGCTCTAATGGCGGAGGTGATGCTGGACTGGTACGTGGTCCTGATGTGCGGAGGGTTGGCGGCATTGCTGGGGTTCTCCGTGCTCCTGTGCGCGATGATCCTTGATGATCGTCGTGATGCTGCCGCTCGAGTGTTGGCTCTCCGCGGTGGTGGTGATCATGAGGATTAGGTGCGGTGTTAGGTGCTAACTGCTGTCAGTGTGCTGGAGGCCACTTGCACCCGAATAATTACTCACAAATCTCTCCTACTGAGACTGTGGTGTGCTCGGGTGTGATCAGTTAGGTGCAAAATGTGCACGAGGATTTGTAATTAGCGCACGTGGTCGAGTGGTTGTGGTTGCGAGTCTGCTGTTATGGTGCTGCGTGAATAAAAATCTATGTCGTGAAGAGGTATACATTGCAGCAACTCAGGGAAAGTCTCACTTCAGAATTTATCGCGAGTGAAAATTAGTTAAATGAAAATTAACAACAGTACAAACTTCTCACATTAATTGAAACAAAAAAAAATTAATTCATCGCACAAATTTAGGATACCACGCACAAGTTGCAACACATAATCCAATGCTGGGACAATAAACGTAGCAGTGATGTCTACAATGAAAACGGTAAATGGACAGGATCCTGAGAAAACATCTCTGGTACTGGGGCACACTCCTCTTCTATCGGAGGAAGCGGATTGATTAGCCGATGAATGCGTCTCTCCTGGTCGGGTCTCAGTGGTCTGCTAATAGCGATCTCAGGACTTAAATCAGCGAGGCTCTCGAGATAACCCATTACCCGCTGAGTCAAACGTTCTTGAGCGATAACATACTGGGCAAGGTTGGCCAGTACTGGGTCTCTTTCGATTCATCCACCGGGAAAAGATGCTACTTCTCCGGGTGCTGCACGACTCGGAAAGTAATAATACCCTCGTTCGCTGGCATAGGGTACCGCGAATCGAAGACGAGCAAGCGCTTCGTACGCAGCAGCTTCTATGGCTATTTGCGGAGTCGGCATGGATTTCCCCACGAAGGAGACTTCCGTTGGGTCTTGGTCTGGGTTTGCGGGAGGGATGTGCACCACTGCCCAATATTTCGAGGTGGATGGGGTGATCCTCGATTTGAGCAACTCGTACTGGGGTGGATGGATAGCACTCATGGCACTGCATGTAAAGTCCCACAATATTTTAACAAAACTACCCGGGGTTGCGTCTGGAGTTCTCAGATAAATACTAGGGGTCGGCATGGCAAAGAAATGGCTGTGACTGTTGTGCACAAGGTGAGGGGTACTTGGCAAGGTCACGAGGTGGCCTTTTTTATAGCATTGGGGCTGGGTTATTTACTGTGGTGAAGGGTAACTAGTTTGTCGGTTCTGCTCTATGGGGTCGGGGTCAATGCTACAGATACACATATCTCACAAAAGTGATGTATTACTGTGGGTGTCGTCGGGGGTGGTTTTTGGTGGCTACGCCCGGAATTTAAAAATGCAACTGTACGCTAACGTACTCATGCGCGACCACTATTAAAATATAGGGGCGCACAAGCAGACAACATTTAATTTTGGCTCCACAAGATCACACAATTACGAGGCATAGAAATACTAAGACTCGGAACTACTCGAGTGACTTAGTCTACCTCGTTAATATCTAAGCGGGCGTGCCTTGTGGACATCGACGCTTCTCCATGGGCTTCACCATCGGGGTTAGCTGGATGGAGTTGAGGGGCTGCAGGGTCGGGGTAGCGATGATGACCATCGCGGGGGTTGTTGACCACAATCCCGTTGGAGCGTGTTCCCAAAAGGCGACGAAGCTCTTCTGGGGACACCAAAGCATTTTGGTTGATGGCTGGGGCAGACCTCAAGGACTCGATCGGCTGTCCGAAAGCACGACTGGGTTGTCGGCGTCGGGCTCATCTTCTCCTCTTGCCGGGGCTCGGCGAACCAGTTCTCCATGAGCTGTGATCAGATCAAGGGTGATTTGATCGAACAGTTCCTCTAGTGCACTTACATAGCGCACCAGATGTAATAGTGCAGGATCCGTCTCGTGATCTCCGTTGGCAACCTGAGGTGGCCTACCATACCCGTCACGGCTGGGGTAGTAGTAGAACGAGCGACAGTTAACTCTGGGCGACAAGTGCCAGAGTTGAACTATAGCTTCTCGAGCAGCTAGTTGGATGGCTTGTGGCTCAAAGGTAGTTGTCCTTCCGGTGAACCTGTAGGGGAGTTCTGGTGATAGACCCCTACCATAGATGTGCACAGTGGCCCAGAACTGACGGCTCTCACCGCTCATGGGTCCTTGGTACACAACATATTCTGGGGGCTCTTCTAATGCATAGGCACGGTGGGTGAGGTTTGCGAGGATGGTCACAAAACCTCCAAGGTTGGTTGCTGTGATCTCATTATGAACAATGGGTCCAGGCATCGTAGCTCGGTTTGGGAAAGAGGCTGTGCTGTGCTGTGTTGAGGCTAGCGTGCCCTTTTTATAGAAAAAGGAGACGGAGCCTTCCTTCGCACGCTTGTGAATGAGACACTTTAGGTGTCGGTCACTGGCGCGTGATCGACGGGCTAGGCTGATAGGTTGGGCACCGACTGCCAAAAGGTGTCGGGATCACTGTGTGGCTATCTTACACGAGAAGCTTGGCCGGGGTTAGGTTAAGGTCAGCTGGGTTGGTTAACCTAGGTTTTTCGACCTGGCTAAGATAGGATTAGCCAATGGTCAGCCTGGCTCTGGTACCAAGTTTGTCAGGACTGGTTTTCGGGATATTAATTTCCCAGAAAATGGCACTTGTGCTCACCAGCCCCAGGATTACTGTTAGCTGATGAGGCACCAACTTGATACAGAAATTCCAAGCAAAGTACATAATATGTAGTACAAGACCATTCTGGCCTATGAGTACAACAACTGGTTTCTAGTGGTTGATGGCGGAAGCGGTTTGTGTTTTATCAATGGCCATGGGACTCCATTTCCCACAGGAACAGCTGACCAGGTTAACTCCTATCTTCGCGAGGCTGCTATCACCGTTGCTTAGGTTCCGGGGCTGTCATCGCAACGCTCCTCTCCAAGCAAGAAATCTGCCCAAGACAATAGCCAGGGACGAGCCAGTGAGTACTTTTGAATGTACTCGCAAACATTATGAACACGTGCATAATATAACAAGGGATAATCATGCTCCGAAATATTCTATGATCATAACATCAGTCACGAAATAAAAATCCATGATGCACGCAAGCAAGTTGTTTATATAAAACATGAGTATGCAATCAAAGAGTAGAAATAGAATGCACCGATCGGGTGTCTGAAGCGACGCCTCGAAAGGATAATAAGATAAATCATGCCTCAGTCGGGCGTCTGAGCGACACCACATAAAGGGCTTATAAATAAAAGAAATAACAAGCACGCCACAGTCGGGCGTCTATGCGACACCACATAAAGGGCTTATAAATAACAGAAATAACAAGCATGCCATACTCGGGCGTCTGTGCGACACCACATAAAGGGCTCAAAAATAATTTAAATAACGAACATGCCACAGTCGGGCGTCTGAGCGACACCACATAAAGGGCTTATAAATAATTTAAATAACAAGCATGCCACAGTCGGGCGTCTGAGCGACACCACATAAAGGGCTTATATAAGAATAATCACAGCGAATATCCAGGTGGTAGAACCATCCCAGGGATACTCAATAATTCAAACAATGTAAATGGTTAGTCCACAGTAATCATCATCATCATATGTCACAGGCCATAATCAATGTTCTGGTTTAGCAGTTTTTCCTCCGAAGACCGACACTAAGACCGACACTTGACCCATCCCAGACTGTAGTCCTTAACCATGGACACGGCTATTCGAATAGATATAATCTCTGCAGAGGGTGTACTCTTTACCCACGAGTAACGGATTTTTTAGTCCATCGGGACTAATTCCGTCTACGGTCTTTTAATTGAAAACACACCTAACCGCACACACTAGCCTAACTTACCGGTGTCTGGAATCACCCACGACACCCATTAAGAAAAACTCTAAGTGGGGAGGCTACAACCTCGACTTAGCATGGGATCACAAAATTTATACCGCGCGCAAACTAGGGGAGCTACCCCTTCGGCTACAACCGAAACACCCATGCCCCCGGACCAGGTGGCATGCCTACCGGATGCCTCCGGTATCTTCCACCATGGCCTCTCTGTACGTTGTGTGCTTGGTAAGGGGTTGACAACTTACTGAACCGTACCCTACCTGCGGCAGGGACAAGTGGTAGTACGAAACAAGTATGGGGGTTACTGGAACAAGACTCGATCTACGACCGACTCAGGAGGTTCAAGTATTCCCTGTATGATTAGCATAACAAATATATTTCAATTAACGACTAAATAGCATAAAACTACCACTTTTCGTCCTATTGTTCCAAAAAACTACCACATTTTTGTTTGTGACTGATAACTACCAGAATTGGAGTCGGTTGTTTCAAAAAACCCAAATGACCGTATGTTTTACAATTGATTATGATTCTGACATGTCGGGCCCGCACGTAAGAGCTCTAATCGTTTGACCGTTTGTTGACCGTTATGTGGCATAAAACCAATCAGGTCCCTGCCAAAAAATAAAAAAGCAATCGGGTCCCTGTATTTTTTGAAGAAAGCAATCGGGTCCCTGGTCGTCCTGCAGCTCACGCCCTCACGCAGCAACCTTGCCGGACTCCCTCCGGCCGCTCCTCGTGCCCGGCCAAGTTGCAGGACCGGCGAAGGGCTCCCTCCAGCCGCTCCCCTTGCCCGACCGCGCGTGCTCAGGCGAGCACAGACGCGAGCCGCTGGAGAAGCGGCCGCCTCTCTCTGCGTTCGGGCCGCCATGCCCAGGAACTCGGGCTGCCGCGCCCAGGAGCTTGGGCCGGAGATGATGCGGGCGTTGGCCGGCCTTCAGCGGCGCCATCCCTGCTGCTCTGCTGCACGCGCCGGAGCTCGAGGATGTCGTTGCTGCCCTGTTGCACGCGGCAGAGCTCGAGGGCAAGGAGGCCAGCAGGAGGGGAGGGAGTTGGCCGAGCTCCGCCGGAGATGGGGCCGGGCGGCGCACGCGCCATAGGAGGCGAACTATGGGGAGGAGGGAGCAGGCGTGGGTGGTCGGCTGCTTGCCGGCTGCCTCCACGCCCGTGAGGTCCTGGTACAACAGGACGGCGGCGAGGACTGGGAGGTGCTCCGGGGCGGCGGCGGAGCTCCAGATCCGCATCCATGGCACGGCTCCTCCGTGCAACAGGACGGCAGCGAGGCGGGTGAGGTGCTCCGGGGCATCACCGGTGAAAACCGACGAGGTCGGCGCACGACGCGAGGCCAACGGGGAAGCGCCCTCGAGCTCTGCTCGGGAGAACCCATCGAGGGAGCCCGTGGAAAGATGCGGGCGGTCAACTTTTTTATTTTCTTAGGACATGTCGCTGACATGTGGGCCCCACATGTAAGTTAACGGTCAAACTAAACAGTCAAACAAACGGTTTGTTTAGGAGCGGGCCCGACTTGTCATAATCCAGATCAATTTTGAATCACATGGTGATTTGGGTTTTTTGAGACACCCGACGCCAACAGTGGTAGGTATTAGTCACAAACAAATTTCCGGCAGTTTTTTGGAACAATAGGACGAAAAGTGGTAGTTTTATGCTATTCACTCTCAATTAACAGATAGAATCACCACTCATCATACCTCATCATGCCATACCGGACACACTCGTCTCGACGAGGAACTAGGGACAAGCTCGTGTCTACCCAAGACAGAGACTTTCCCGGCTTCCTTCCGGTAGGCATGAAAGGCATACGAAAATGATTACTATCACAAGCATATCCATTTCTAACAGCAAGGAATCTTCATTATACACTCATGCGTATGATCGTATCGTCACATAAAATAACAAAGGCTCCATGTCAAGGTGGTGTTGTAACCGTATCAAACAACACACAAAAATATTATGCCAGGGTTCAGAATGCTTGCCTTCAAGTTGTGGAGAGGCAGGGTGCATCCCAAAAACTTTTTGAAAGTTTTCTTCTCTCTCCAAAATCCTATTTTGAGGAAATTTAAATTAACACATAATTTTCAAAACAGTACAAAAAAGGTGTCTGGAAAATTTTCAAATAAATATGAAAGTAAACTAGACAGAATTTGAGAAACAACAAAAAAAGAATCAAATAAATTGGACTTATATTTAAAAAGTTATAGCCAGTCAAAGTTTAGTCAAAATTCTGTTTTTAATGAATATCAGAAAGAGAAAACGTTTCGGGGGCTTACGCTTTCCCCTAGCGAAGGCGTATTCGGTGGAATACGTTTCCACTTAAGCCAGCGTGGGTCGACTCGTGGGTCACTGACAGTGGGTCCCTTGGGCCCACTGGTCAGGTTTGACCAGTCGCCCGCGCCTCCTTCTCCTCTGGCCGAGCGGTGGCGGGGCTCCGGCGATCGCCGTCGACGAACGGCGGCTCCCCGTGGGATTCTGAGGGCAGGGATGGATCCGCTGGTCCAGGGCGGTCCTCCCAGTGGTTGATAGGCTGGCGGGGGTGGAGGGGGTCACCGGCGGCGAGCTCCGCGGCGGACGGTGGTTTCGGGAGCAATTTGGGGTTTGGGCTACGGTGGCTCCCGGTCGAGGCTGAGGTGTTGGGTGGCTCCGTACGGTCGAGGGGAGTCGGACGGTGGCGCTGGAAGGGCTAGGGAGGCTCAGCTCACGGCGCACGGCACCAGAGTGTGGCGGCGACCGAACCGGCCGGAGACGAGGAAGAAGGCCTCTTCCCATCGATTGCCGGCTAAGGGAGCCCTAGGGGGATGGCTTGAGGTTCCCTGGGGTCTTGGAGGAGCTCGGGGGCCCCTTTTATAGCGGTTGAGGTCGGTTCCGACTGCGGCCGTGGATAGGATCGATGGTGAACCGCCGTTCTGTAGCTGCAGGGTGACGTGGCGGCGACGAGCGCTTGCCGACGAGCTTGCGGATGAGCTGGAGCTGTTCCAGGGGAAGCTGGCGCGCGCGCATGGCTTGGGCGGCGCCGTCCATGGCAGAGGTTGCTGCGGCCGCCCGCTCGCGGCCACGGCCGACCTGACGGCGGCGCTGTAGGGTGCCAGGGGAGGGCTTGGAGGGTTCTGGCGAGCGGATGAGGACGGGCGCGGCTCTACGGGCGAGCAACGGCCAGGGGCAAGACGCGGCGGCTAGGGTGCACGCACGTGCAAAACGCGCGCTCTGGTCGCGCCCAGAGCACGCACGCCAGGTGCTCGACGAAATGCCAACGCGTGCTAGAGGGCTTGAATGAGGCTGGTAGTTAACAGGTCTAGGTTAGTTGTGGCTAGGAGACTAGTGGACATGCTGGTTTGTCCAGAGGGGCAAGATCACAGTGCAAACATAAAACTATGCCAAAGCTGTCCATGAACACAAGGTGCTCGACAGAATGCCATGGGCATCTAGGCAACTCTTGGGGTGGCCAAAAACTCCAGATCATAGTCTCTTTGGATGATAAAGAGGGTGGCAAGGTTAGTTTGTCAAAAACAAAAGCTTGTTATTGCAAGTTTTTGAGAAAACCAAATCTGGACAGAAACTAAAGGCTGTAATTGCATGAACCAAAAATACTCCAATGGGTCCACTCTCCTGGACTTGTAAGGTGGTTTATAAGTAGGAAAAGGAATCATGTGTATTAGGGCAAGTTAAAATATGGTTGTAGTAGAAAACACCTCACTGGACCAGAGGGTAAAAGAGGATGTTTTGCTCAAATTTTTCAAAGAACATCAATGGGTTGTTGCATAAAGTTGAATATTATACTCCTATTAACATCCCCTAATTTTGGTGGAAGTTTTAAAGAAATATTTAAAAAGATTGTAGTGCAAATTACAAATTGGACCAGATTTGAAAACTTGAGGTAGGGCTCAAAATCTCCAAATGACTAAAAGGGATTTTTGCATAAAAGTGATGTGGGAACATCACATGACATGCCTAATGTTTGGTGGAATTTTTGAGGAAGTATTTGAAAGGGTTGTGGTGCAAATGGAACTCTAAAACTTATGACAGTCATTTTTAAAGAAATAAAGCTCAGGAAAAATAATTGTAGAAATAATTCCACTGATAAAAAGAAATGGTCTTGGGAAGATATACAAGTCCACCATATTTTTGAAAGGTTTCCATCCAGAAGGAAAACTCAAAAATTCAGAGGGACAGAGTTATCTGAAATTAACAGATAAAACCAGAAAATAGAAATTTTAATTTCCTGGCAAAATTTTAATTAATAAATCAAGGTCAAAATTTTGGGGTGTTACATAGATCCCGTGGTCAAACGCTACTGGGTTAGGCGGGACGGGGGCCCTTGGGGGTAGCAATGCCACCGGAGCATCGCACCGGGCCCTCATACATGCCGTACGGTGTGGTGGCATGTCCGAAGAGGCAGCACACGTATCCGGGGTGTGGCCCCCCTCACGGATGGCGATGACACAGTTGTAAACGTTCTGCCGTAACGATGCGGCGTGAATATTATTAAATACTCGGAGCGCGATAAAATCATGAGTTTTTTACACGACGTGGGCACATGTGCTTTAGGACTAATGGTAATTTTACATAAGTTTTGGTGATGGAGAAGTATCTGAACTCTTCCCTCTCCGCGGATTGCTCTTCGCGTGTCTACGACTGTGGCCGGCGGCCTCCGGGGGCTAGCACATGCTGCCAAATCTTGCGTAGGCGGCCTCTCACAAGTCTGGAAGTGTTGTGGCGGTTGCAAACGCCCGGCCCGCGTCTCCGGGGTGTGCCCCCCTCACGGACGGCGCCGTCGCCGGTACGTGGAGGGGGGAAACGGACGCGTCGGGTCTACACAGATGGGGTCTTGCTGCGGCTTTGGCCCGGATGTTGCTCCAAAGTGTTCCTATGGGCTGACCTAACACAACCGGGTGGAGAGTTCCACTGGTCAAAGCCCGTCAGTGCAAAGTCAAAGGGCTAGATCCCGTGGTCAAACGCTACAAGGTTAGGCGGGATGCGGCCCTCGGGTGGTAGCAATGCCACCGGAGCATCGCACCGGGCCCTCATACATGCGGTACGGTGTGGTGGCATGTCCGAAGAGGCGACACGCGTCTCCGGGGTGTGGCCCCCCTCACGGATGGCGATGACACAGTAGTAGACGTTCTTCCGTAACGATGCGGCGTGAATATTATTAAATACTCGGAGCGCGATAAAATCATGAGTTTTTTACACGACGTGGGCACATATGCTTTAGGACTGATGGTAATTTTTCATAATTTTTGGTGATGGAGAAGTATCTGAACACTTCCCTCTCCACGGATTGCTCTTCGCATGTCTGCGACTATGGCCGGCGGCCTCCGGGTGCTAGCACATGCCGCCAACTCTTGCGTAGCCGGCATCTCACAAGTCTGGAAGTGTTGTGGCGGTTGCAAACGCCCGGCCTGCGTCTCCGGTGTGTGCCCCCCCTCACGGACGGCGCCGCCGCCGGCACCTGGAGGGGGGAAACGGACGCGTCGGGTCTACACGGATGGGGTATTGCTGTGGCTTTGGCCCGGATGTTGCTCCAAAGTGTTCCTATGGGCTGACCTAACAAAACCGGGTCGAGAGTTCCACTGGTAAAAGCCCGTCCGTGCAAAGTCAAAGGGCTAGATCCCGTGGTCAAACGCTACAGGGTTAGGCGGGACGGGGGCCCTGGGGGGGTAGCAATGCCACCGGAGCATCGCACCGGGCCCTCATACATGCTATAGGGTGTGGTGGCATGTCCGAAGAGGCGGCACGCGTCTCCGGGGTGTGGCCCCCTCACGGACGCGATGACACAGTAGTAGATGTTCTGCGGTAACGATGCGGCGTGAATATTATTAAATACTTGGGGCGCAATAAAATCATGAGTTTTTTACACGACGTGGGCACATGTGCTATAGGACTGATGGTAATTTTTCATAATTTTTGGCGATGGAGAATTATCTGAACACTTCCCTCTCCGCAGATTGCTGTTCGCGTGTCTACGACTGTGGCCAGCAGCCTCCGGGGGCTAGCACATGCCGCCAAATCTTGCGTAGGTGGCCTCTCACAAGTCTGGAAGTGTTGTGGCGGTTGCAAACGCCTGGCCCGCATCTCCGGGGTGTGCCCCCCCCTCACGGACGGTGCCGCCACCGGCATTTGGAGGGGGGAAGCGGATGCGTCGGGTCTACACGGATGGGGTCTTGCTGTGCCTTTGGCCCGGATGTTGCTCCAAAGATTCCCTATGGGTTAACCTAACACAACCGGGTGGAGAGTTCCACTGGTCAAAGCCCGTCCGTGCAAAGTCAAAGAGCTAGATCCCGTGGTTAAACGCTATAGGGTTGGGCGGAACGGGGGCCCTGGGGGGTAGCAATGCCACCGGAGCATCGCACCGGGCCCTCATACATGTCGTACGGTGTGGTGGCATGTCCAAAGAGGAGACACGCGTCTCCGGGGTGTGGCCCCCCTCACGGACGGCGATGACACAGTAGTAGACGTTCTGCGGTAACGATGCGGCGTGAATATTATTAATTACTCGGAGCGCGATAAAATCATGAGTTTTTTACACGACGTGGGCACATGTGCTATAGGACTGAGGGTAATTTTTCATAGTTTTTGGTGATGGAGAAGTATCTGAACACTTCCCTCTCCGCAGATTGCTCTTCGTGTGTCTACGACTGTGGCCTGCGGCCTCTGGGGGCTAGCACATGCCGCCAAATCTTGCGTAGGCGGCCTCTCACAAGTCTGGAAGTGTTGTGGCGGTTGCAAACGCCTGGCCCGCGTCTTCTGTGTGTGCACCCCCTCACGGACGGCGCCACCGCCGGCACCTGGAGGGGGGAAACGGACGCGTCGGGTCTACACGGAGGGGTCTTGCTGTGGCATTGGCCCGGAAGTTTCTCCAAAGTGTTCCTATGGGCTGACCTAAAACAACCGGGTGGAGAGTTCCACTGGTCAAAGCCCGTCCGTGCAAAGTCAAAGGGCTAGATCCCGTGGTCAAACGCTACAGGGTTAGGCGGAACGGGGGCCCTGGGGGGTAGCAATGCCACCGGAGCATCGCACCGGGCCCTCATACATGCCGTACGGTGTGGTGGCATGTCCGAAGAGGCGGCACGCGTCTCCGGGGTGTGGCCCCCTCACGGACGCGATGACACAGTAGTAGACGTTCTGCGGTAACGATGCGGCGTGAATATTATTAAATACTTGGGGCGCAATAAAATCATGAGTTTTTTACACGACGTGGGCACATGTGCCATAGGACTGATGGTAATTTTTCATAATTTTTGGTGATGGAGAATTATCTGAACACTTCCCTCTCCGCGGATTGCTCTTCGCGTGTCTACGACTGTGGCCAGCAGCCTCCGGGGGCTAGCACATGCCGCCAAATCTTGCGTAGGTGGCCTCTCACAAGTCTGGAAGTGTTGTGGCGGATGCAAACGCCTGGCCCGCATCTCCGGGGTGTGCCCCCCCCTCACGGACGGTGCCGCCACCGGCATTTGGAGGGGGGAAGCGGATGCGTCGGGTCTACACGGATGGGGTCTTGCTGTGCCTTTGGCCCGGATGTTGCTCCAAAGTTTCCCTATGGGCTAACCTAACACAACCGGGTGGAGAGTTCCACTGGTCAAAGCCCGTCCGTGCAAAGTCAAAGAGCTAGATCCCGTGGTTAAACGCTATAGGGTTGGGCGGGACGGGGGCCCTGGGGGGTAGCAATGCCACCGGAGCATCGCACCGGGCCCTCATACATGTCGCACCGTGTGGTGGCATGTCCAAAGAGGCGACACGCGTCTCCGGGGTGTGGCCCCCCTCACGGACGGCGATGACACAGTAGTAGACGTTCTGCGGTAACGATGCGGCGCGAATATTATTAATTACTCGGAGCGCGATAAAATCATGAGTTTTTTACACGACGTGGGCACATGTGCTATAGGACTGAGGGTAATTTTTCATAGTTTTTGGTGATGGAGAAGTATCTGAACACTTCCCTCTCCGCAGATTGCTCTTCGTGTGTCTACGACTGTGGCCTGCGGCCTCTGGGGGCTAGCACATGCCGCCAAATCTTGCGTAGGCGGCCTCTCACAAGTCTGGAAGTGTTGTGGCGGTTGCAAACGCCTGGCCCGCGTCTTCTGTGTGTGCCCCCCCTCACGGACGGCGCCACCGCCGGCACCTGGAGGGGGGAAACGGACGCGTCGGGTCTACACGGAGGGGTCTTGCTGTGGCATTGGCCCGGAAGTTTCTCCATAGTGTTCCTATGGGCTGACCTAAAATAACCGGGTGGAGAGTTCCACTGGTCAAAGCCCGTCCGTGCAAAGTCAAAGGGCTAGATCCCGTGGTCAAACGCTACAGGGTTAGGCGGAACGGGGGCCCTGGGGGGTAGCAATGCCACCGGAGCATCGCACCGGGCCCTCATACATGCCGTACGGTGTGGTGGCATGTCCGAAGAGGCGGCACACATCTCCGGGGTGTGGCCCCCTCACGGACGCGATGACACAGTAGTAGACGTTCTGCGGTAACGATGCGGCGTGAATATTATTAAATACTTGGGGCGCAATAAAATCATGAGTTTTTTACACGACGTGGGCACATGTGCTATAGGACTGATGGTAATTTCAGTTTTTGGTGATGGAGAAGTATCTGAACACTTCCCTCTCCGTGGATTGCTCTTCGCGTGTCTACGACTGTGGCCTGCGGCCTCTGGGGGCTAGCACATGCCGCCAAATCTTGCGTAGGCGGCCTCTCACAAGTCTGGAATTGTTCTGGCGGTTGCAAACGCCCGGCCCGCGTCTTTGGGGTGTGCCCCCCCCCCTCACGGACGGCACTGTCGCCGGCACCTAGAGGGGGGAAACGGACGCGTCGGGTCTACACGGAGGGGGTCTGGCTGCAGCTCTGGCCCGGATGTTGCTCCAAAGTGTTCCTATGGGCTGACCTAACACAACCGGGTGGAGAGTTCCACTGGTCAAAGCCCGTCCGTGCAAAGTCAAAGGGCTAGATCCCGTGGTCAAACACTACAGGTTTAGGCGGGACGGGGCCCTGGGAGGGTAGTAATGCCACCGGAGCATCGCAGCGGGCCCTCATACATGCCATACGGTGTGGTGGCATACCCGAAGAGGCGGCACGCGTCTCCGGGGTGTGGCCCCCCCCTCACGGACGGCAATGACACAGTAGTAGGCATTCTGCCGTAACGAGGCGGCGTGAATATTATTAAATACTCGGAGCGCGATAAAATCATGAGTTTTTTAGACAACGTGGGCACATGTGCTTTAGGACTGATGGTAATTTTTCATAATTTTTGGTGATGGAGAAGTATCTGAACACTTCCCTCTCCGCGGATTGCTCTTCGCGTGTCTACGACTATGGCCGGCGGCCTCCGGGGGCTAGCACATGCCGCCAAATATTGCGTAGATGGCATCTCACAAGTCTGGAAGTGTTGTGGCGGTTGCAAACGCCCGGCCCGCGTCTCCGGGGTGTGCCCCCCTCATGGACGGCGCAACCGCCGGCACCTGGAGGGGGGAAACGGACGCGTCGGGTCTGCACGGATGGGGTCTTCCTGTGGCTTTGGCCCGGATGTTGCTC
Source organism: Triticum aestivum (assembly GCF_018294505.1). NCBI lineage: Eukaryota > Viridiplantae > Streptophyta > Magnoliopsida > Poales > Poaceae > Triticum > Triticum aestivum. Next base: position 114,346 of record NW_025228000.1, read on the forward strand.
CAAAGTGTTCCTATGGGCTGACCTAACACAACCGGGTGGAGAGTTCCACTGGTCAAAGCCCGTCCGTGCAAAGTCAAAGGGCTAGATCCCGTGGTTAAACGCTACAGGGTTGGGCGGGACGGGGGCCCTGGGGGGTAGCAATGCCTCCGGAGCATCGCACCGGGCCCTCATACATGCCGTACGGTGTGGTGGCATGTCCAAAGAGGCGACACGCGTCTCCGGGGTGTGGCCCCCCTCACGGACGGCGATGACACAGTAGTAGACGTTCTGCGGTAACGATGCGGCGTGAATATTATTAATTACTCGGAGCGCGATAAAATCATGAGTTTTTTACACGACGTGGGCAACTGTGCCATAGGACTGATGGTAATTTTTCATAGTTTTTGGTGATGGAGAAGTATCTGAACACTTCCCTCTTCGCAGATTGCTCTTCGTGTGTCTACGACTGTGGCCTGCGGCCTCTGGGGGCTAGCACATGCCGCCAAATCTTGCGTAGGCGGCCTCTCACAAGTCTGGAAGTGTTGTGGCAGTTGCAAACGCCTGGCCCGCGTCTTCTGTGTGTGCCCCCCCTCACGGACGGTGCCACCGCCGGCACCTAGAGGGGGGAAACGGACGCGTCGGGTCCACACGGAGGGGTCTTGCTGTGGCATAGGCCCGGATGTTGCTCCAAAGTGTTCCTATGGGCTGACCTAAAACAACCGGGTGGAGAGTTCCACTGGTCAAAGCCCGTCCGTGCAAAGTCAAAGGGCTAGATCCCGTGGTCAAACGCTACTGGGTTAGGCGGGACGGGGGCCCTTGGGGGTAGCAATGCCACCGGAGCATCGCACCGGGCCCTCATACATGCCGTACGGTGTGGTGGCATGTCCGAAGAGGCAGCACACGTATCCGGGGTGTGGCCCCCCTCACGGATGGCGATGACACAGTTGTAAACGTTCTGCCGTAACGATGCGGCGTGAATATTATTAAATACTCGGAGCGCGATAAAATCATGAGTTTTTTACACGACGTGGGCACATGTGCTTTAGGACTAATGGTAATTTTACATAAGTTTTGGTGATGGAGAAGTATCTGAACTCTTCCCTCTCCGCGGATTGCTCTTCGCGTGTCTACGACTGTGGCCGGCGGCCTCCGGGGGCTAGCACATGCTGCCAAATCTTGCGTAGGCGGCCTCTCACAAGTCTGGAAGTGTTGTGGCGGTTGCAAACGCCCGGCCCGCGTCTCCGGGGTGTGCCCCCCTCACGGACGGCGCCGCCGCCGGTACGTGGAGGGGGGAAACGGACGCGTCGGGTCTACACAGATGGGGTCTTGCTGCGGCTTTGGCCCGGATGTTGCTCCAAAGTGTTCCTATGGGCTGACCTAACACAACCGGGTGGAGAGTTCCACTGGTCAAAGCCCGTCAGTGCAAAGTCAAAGGGCTAGATCCCGTGGTCAAACGCTACAAGGTTAGGCGGGATGCGGCCCTCGGGTGGTAGCAATGCCACCGGAGCATCGCACCGGGCCCTCATACATGCGGTACGGTGTGGTGGCATGTCCGAAGAGGCGACACGCGTCTCCGGGGTGTGGCCCCCCTCACGGATGGCGATGACACAGTAGTAGACGTTCTTCCGTAACGATGCGGCGTGAATATTATTAATTACTCGGAGCGCGATAAAATCATGAGTTTTTTACACGACGTGGGCACATATGCTTTAGGACTGATGGTAATTTTTCATAATTTTTGGTGATGGAGAAGTATCTGAACACTTCCCTCTCCACGGATTGCTCTTCGCATGTCTGCGACTATGGCCGGCGGCCTCCGGGTGCTAGCACATGCCGCCAACTCTTGCGTAGCCGGCATCTCACAAGTCTGGAAGTGTTGTGGCGGTTGCAAACGCCCGGCCTGCGTCTCCGGTGTGTGCCCCCCCTCACGGACGGCGCCGCCGCCGGCACCTGGAGGGGGGAAACGGACGCGTCGGGTCTACACGGATGGGGTATTGCTGTGGCTTTGGCCCGGATGTTGCTCCAAAGTGTTCCTATGGGCTGACCTAACAAAACCGGGTCGAGAGTTCCACTGGTAAAAGCCCGTCCGTGCAAAGTCAAAGGGCTAGATCCCGTGGTCAAACGCTACAGGGTTAGGCGGGACGGGGGCCCTGGGGGGGTAGCAATGCCACCGGAGCATCGCACCGGGCCCTCATACATGCTATAGGGTGTGGTGGCATGTCCGAAGAGGCGGCACGCGTCTCCGGGGTGTGGCCCCCTCACGGACGCGATGACACAGTAGTAGATGTTCTGCGGTAACGATGCGGCGTGAATATTATTAAATACTTGGGGCGCAATAAAATCATGAGTTTTTTACACGACGTGGGCACATGTGCTATAGGACTGATGGTAATTTTTCATAATTTTTGGCGATGGAGAATTATCTGAACACTTCCCTCTCCGCAGATTGCTGTTCGCGTGTCTACGACTGTGGCCAGCAGCCTCCGGGGGCTAGCACATGCCGCCAAATCTTGCGTAGGTGGCCTCTCACAAGTCTGGAAGTGTTGTGGCAGTTGCAAACGCCTGGCCCGCATCTCCGGGGTGTGCCCCCCCCTCACGGACGGTGCCGCCACCGGCATTTGGAGGGGGGAAGCGGATGCGTCGGGTCTACACGGATGGGGTCTTGCTGTGCCTTTGGCCCGGATGTTGCTCCAAAGATTCCCTATGGGCTAACCTAACACAACCGGGTGGAGAGTTCCACTGGTCAAAGCCCGTCCGTGCAAAGTCAAAGAGCTAGATCCCGTGGTTAAACGCTATAGGGTTGGGCGGAACGGGGGCCCTGGGGGGTAGCAATGCCACCGGAGCATCGCACCGGGCCCTCATACATGTCGTACGGTGTGGTGGCATGTCCAAAGAGGAGACACGCGTCTCCGGGGTGTGGCCCCCCTCACGGACGGCGATGACACAGTAGTAGACGTTCTGCGGTAACGATGCGGCGTGAATATTATTAATTACTCGGAGCGCGATAAAATCATGAGTTTTTTACACGACGTGGGCACATGTGCTATAGGACTGAGGGTAATTTTTCATAGTTTTTGGTGATGGAGAAGTATCTGAACACTTCCCTCTCCGCAGATTGCTCTTCGTGTGTCTACGACTGTGGCCTGCGGCCTCTGGGGGCTAGCACATGCCGCCAAATCTTGCGTAGGCGGCCTCTCACAAGTCTGGAAGTGTTGTGGCGGTTGCAAACGCCTGGCCCGCGTCTTCTGTGTGTGCACCCCCTCACGGACGGCGCCACCGCCGGCACCTGGAGGGGGGAAACGGACGCGTCGGGTCTACACGGAGGGGTCTTGCTGTGGCATTGGCCCGGAAGTTTCTCCAAAGTGTTCCTATGGGCTGACCTAAAACAACCGGGTGGAGAGTTCCACTGGTCAAAGCCCGTCCGTGCAAAGTCAAAGGGCTAGATCCCGTGGTCAAACGCTACAGGGTTAGGCGGAACGGGGGCCCTGGGGGGTAGCAATGCCACCGGAGCATCGCACCGGGCCCTCATACATGCCGTACGGTGTGGTGGCATGTCCGAAGAGGCGGCACGCGTCTCCGGGGTGTGGCCCCCTCACGGACGCGATGACACAGTAGTAGATGTTCTGCGGTAACGATGCGGCGTGAATATTATTAAATACTTGGGGCGCAATAAAATCATGAGTTTTTTACACGACGTGGGCACATGTGCCATAGGACTGATGGTAATTTTTCATAATTTTTGGTGATGGAGAATTATCTGAACACTTCCCTCTCCGCGGATTGCTCTTCGCGTGTCTACGACTGTGGCCAGCAGCCTCCGGGGGCTAGCACATGCCGCCAAATCTTGCGTAGGTGGCCTCTCACAAGTCTGGAAGTGTTGTGGCGGTTGCAAACGCCTGGCCCGCATCTCCGGGGTGTGCCCCCCCCTCACGGACGGTGCCGCCACCGGCATTTGGAGGGGGGAAGCGGATGCGTCGGGTCTACACGGACGGGGTCTTGCTGTGCCTTTGGCCCGGATGTTGCTCCAAAGTTTCCCTATGGGCTAACCTAACACAACCGGGTGGAGAGTTCCACTGGTCAAAGCCCGTCCGTGCAAAGTCAAAGAGCTAGATCCCGTGGTTAAACGCTATAGGGTTGGGCGGGACGGGGGCCCTGGGGGGTAGCAATGCCACCGGAGCATCGCACCGGGCCCTCATACATGTCGCACCGTGTGGTGGCATGTCCAAAGAGGCGACACGCGTCTCCGGGGTGTGGCCCCCCTCACGGACGGCGATGACACAGTAATAGACGTTCTGCGGTAACGATGCGGCGTGAATATTATTAATTACTCGGAGCGCGATAAAATCATGAGTTTTTTACACGACGTGGGCACATGTGCTATAGGACTGAGGGTAATTTTTCATAGTTTTTGGTGATGGAGAAGTATCTGAACACTTCCCTCTCCGCAGATTGCTCTTCGTGTGTCTACGACTGTGGCCTGCGGCCTCTGGGGGCTAGCACATGCCGCCAAATCTTGCGTAGGCGGCCTCTCACAAGTCTGGAAGTGTTGTGGCGGTTGCAAACGCCTGGCCCGCGTCTTCTGTGTGTGCCCCCCCTCACGGACGGCGCCACCGCCGGCACCTGGAGGGGGGAAACGGACGCGTCGGGTCTACACGGAGGGGTCTTGCTGTGGCATTGGCCCGGAAGTTTCTCCATAGTGTTCCTATGGGCTGACCTAAAATAACCGGGTGGAGAGTTCCACTGGTCAAAGCCCGTCCGTGCAAAGTCAAAGGGCTAGATCCCGTGGTCAAACGCTACAGGGTTAGGCGGAACGGGGGCCCTGGGGGGTAGCAATGCCACCGGAGCATCGCACCGGGCCCTCATACATGCCGTACGGTGTGGTGGCATGTCCGAAGAGGCGGCACACATCTCCGGGGTGTGGCCCCCTCACGGACGCGATGACACAGTAGTAGACGTTCTGCGGTAACGATGCGGCGTGAATATTATTAAATACTTGGGGCGCAATAAAATCATGAGTTTTTTACACGACGTGGGCACATGTGCTATAGGACTGATGGTAATTTCAGTTTTTGGTGATGGAGAAGTATCTGAACACTTCCCTCTCCGTGGATTGCTCTTCGCGTGTCTACGACTGTGGCCTGCGGCCTCTGGGGGCTAGCACATGCCGCCAAATCTTGCGTAGGCGGCCTCTCACAAGTCTGGAATTGTTCTGGCGGTTGCAAACGCCCGGCCCGCGTCTTCGGGGTGTGCCCCCCCCCTCACGGACGGCACTGTCGCCGGCACCTAGAGGGGGGAAACGGACGCGTCGGGTCTACACGGAGGGGGTCTGGCTGCAGCTCTGGCCCGGATGTTGCTCCAAAGTGTTCCTATGGGCTGACCTAACACAACCGGGTGGAGAGTTCCACTGGTCAAAGCCCGTCCGTGCAAAGTCAAAGGGCTAGATCCCGTGGTCAAACACTACAGGTTTAGGCGGGACGGGGCCCTGGGAGGGTAGTAATGCCACCGGAGCATCGCAGCGGGCCCTCATACATGCCATACGGTGTGGTGGCATACCCGAAGAGGCGGCACGCGTCTCCGGGGTGTGGCCCCCCCCTCACGGACGGCAATGACACAGTAGTAGGCATTCTGCCGTAACGAGGCGGCGTGAATATTATTAAATACTCGGAGCGCGATAAAATCATGAGTTTTTTAGACAACGTGGGCACATGTGCTTTAGGACTGATGGTAATTTTTCATAATTTTTGGTGATGGAGAAGTATCTGAACACTTCCCTCTCCGCGGATTGCTCTTCGCGTGTCTACGACTATGGCCGGCGGCCTCCGGGGGCTAGCACATGCCGCCAAATATTGCGTAGATGGCATCTCACAAGTCTGGAAGTGTTGTGGCGGTTGCAAACGCCCGGCCCGCGTCTCCGGGGTGTGCCCCCCCTCATGGACGGCGCAACCGCCGGCACCTGGAGGGGGGAAACGGACGCGTCGGGTCTGCACGGATGGGGTCTTCCTGTGGCTTTGGCCCGGATGTTGCTCCAAAGTGTTCCTATGAGCTGACCTAACACAACCGGGTGGAGAGTTCCACTGGTCAAAGCCCGTCCGTGCAAAGTCAAAGGGCTAGATCCCATGGTTAAACGCTACAGGGTTGGGCGGGACGGGGGCCCTGGGGGGTAGCAATGCCTCCGGAGCATCGCACCGGGCCCTCATACATGCCGTACGGTGTGGTGGCATGTCCAAAGAGGCGACACGCGTCTCCGGGGTGTGGCCCCCCTCACGGACGGCGATGACACAGTAGTAGACGTTCTGCGGTAACGATGCGGCGTGAATATTATTAATTACTCGGAGCGCGATAAAATCATGAGTTTTTTACACGACGTGGGCAACTGTGCCATAGGACTGATGGTAATTTTTCATAGTTTTTGGTGATGGAGAAGTATCTGAACACTTCCCTCTTCGCAGATTGCTCTTCGTGTGTCTACGACTGTGGCCTGCGGCCTCTGGGGGCTAGCACATGCCGCCAAATCTTGCGTAGGCGGCCTCTCACAAGTCTGGAAGTGTTGTGGCAGTTGCAAACGCCTGGCCCGCGTCTTCTGTGTGTGCCCCCCCTCACGGACGGTGCCACCGCCGGCACCTAGAGGGGGGAAACGGACGCGTCGGGTCCACACGGAGGGGTCTTGCTGTGGCATAGGCCCGGATGTTGCTCCAAAGTGTTCCTATGGGCTGACCTAAAACAACCGGGTGGAGAGTTCCACTGGTCAAAGCCCGTCCGTGCAAAGTCAAAGGGCTAGATCCCGTGGTCAAACGCTACAGGGTTAGGCGGAACGGGGGCCCTGGGTGGTAGCAATGCCACCGGAGCATCGCACCGGGCCCTCATACATGCCGTACGGTGTGGTGGCATGTCCGAAGAGGCGGCACGCATCTTCGGGGTGTGGCCCCCCTCACGGAAGGCGATGACACAGTAGTAGACGTTCTGCGGTAACGATGCGGCGTGAATATTATTAAATACTCGGAGCGCGATAAAATCATGAGTTTTTTACACGACGTGGGCACATGTGCTTTAGGACTGATGGTAATTTTTCATAATATTTGGTGATGTGGAAGTATCTGAACACTTCCCTCTCCGCGGATTGCTCTTCGCATGTCTACGACATTGGCCGGCTGCCTCCGGGGGCTAGCACATGCCGCCAAATCTTGCGTAGGCGGCCTCTCAAAAGTCTGGAAGTGTTGTGGCGGTTGCAAACGCCCGGCCCGCGTCTCCGGGGTGTGCCCCCCGCACGGACGGCGTCGTCTCTGGCACCTGGAGGGGGGAAACGGACGCGTTGGGTCTACACGGATGGTGTTTTGCTGTGGCTTTGGGCCGGATGTTGCTCCAAAGCGTTCCTATGGGCTGACCTAACACAACCGGGTGGAGAGTTCCACTGGTCAAAGCCCGTCCGTGCAAAGTCAAAGGGCTAGATCCCGTGGTCAAACGCTACAGGGTTAGGCGGGACGGGGGCCTTGGAGGGTAGCAATGCCACCGGAGTATCGCATCGGGCCCTCATACATGCCGTACGGTGTGGTGGCATGTCCGAAGAGCCGGCATGCATCTTCGGGGTGTGGCCCCCCTCATGGACGGGGATGACACAGTAGCAGACGTTCTGCGGTAACGATGCGGCGTGAATATTATTAAATACTCGGAGCGTGATAAAATCTTGAGTTTTTTACAAGATGTGGGCACATGTGCTATAGGACTGATGGTAATTTTTCATAATTTTTGGTGATGGAGAAGTATCTGAACACTTCCCTCTCCGCGGATTGCTCTTCGCGTGTCTATGACTGTGGCCTGCGGCCTCCGAGGGATAGCACATGCCGCCAAATCTTGCGTAGGCGGCCTCTCACAACTCTGGAAGTGTTGTGGCGGTTGCAAACGCCCGGCCCGTGTCTCCAGGTGTGCCTCCCCTCACGGACGGCGCCGCCGCCGGCACCTAGAGGGGGGAAACGGACGCATCGGGTCTACACGGAGGGGGTCTTGCTGTGGCTTTGGCCCGGATGTTGCTCCAAAGTGTTCCTATGGGCTGACCTAACACAACCGGGTGGGGAGTTCCACTGGTCAAAGCCCGTCCGTGCAAAGTCAAAGGGCTAGATCCCGTGGTCAAACGCTACAGGGTTAGGCGGGACGGGGGCCCTGGGGGGAGGGGGGTAGCAATGCCACCAGTGCATCGCACCGGGCCCATATACATGCCGTACGGTGTGGTGGCATGTCCGAAGAGGCGGCACATGTCTCCGGGGTGTGGCCCCCCTCAGGGACGGCGACGACACAGTAGTAGACGTTTTGCCGTAACGATGTAGCGTGAATATTATTAAAAACTCGGAGCGCGATAAAATCATGAGTTTTTTAAACGATGTGGGCACATGTGCTTTAGGACTGATGGTAATTTTTCATCATTTTTGGTGATGGAGAACTATCTGAACACTTCCCTCTCCGCGGATTGCTCTTCGCGTGTCTACGACTGTGGCCGGCGGCCTCCGGGGGCTAGCACATGCCGCCAAATCTTGCGTAGGCGGCCTCTCAGAAGTCTGGAAGTGTTGTGGCGGTTGCAAACACCCGGCCCGCATGTCCGGGGTGTGCCCCCCTCACGGACGGCGCTGCCGCCGGCACCTGGAGGGGAAACGGACGTGTCGGGTCTACACGGATGGGGTCTTGCTGTGGATTTGGCCCGGATGTTGCTCCAAAGTGTTCCTATGGGCTGACCTAACACAACCGGGTGGAGAGTTCCACTGGTCAAAGCCCGTCTGTGCAAAGTCAAACGGCTAGATCCCGTGGTCAAACGCTACAGGGTTAGGCGGGACGGGGCCCTGGGGGGTACAATGCCACCGGAGCATCGCACCGGGCCCTCATACATGCCATACGGTGTGTTGGCATGTTCGAAGAGGCGGCACACGTCTCCGGGGTGTGGCCCCCCTCACGGACGGTGATGACACAGTAGTAGTCGACGTTCTACCGTAATGATGCGGCATGCATATTATTAAATACTCGGAGCGTGATAAAATCATGAGTTTTTTACACGACGTGGGCACATGTGCTCGAGGACTGATGCAAATTTTTCATAATTTTTGGTGATTTAGAAGTATCTGAACACTTCCCTCTCCGTGGATTGCTCTTCGCATGTCTACGACTATGGCCTGCAGCCTCCGGGGGCTAGCACATGCCGCCAAATCTTGCGTAGCCGGCATCCCACAAGTGTGGAAGTGTTGTGGCGGTTGCAAACGCCCGGCCCGCGTCTCTTGGGTGTGCCCCCCCCCTCACGGACGGTGCCGCCGGCGGCACCTAGAGGGGGCAAACGGACGCATCGGGTCTACACGGATGGGGTCTTGCTGTGGCTTTGGCCCGGATGTTGCTCCAAAGTGTTCCTATGGGCTGACCTAACACAACCGGGTGGAGAGTTCCACTGGTCAAAGCCCGTCTGTGCAAAGTCAAAGGGCTTGATCCCGTGGTCAAACCCTACATGGTTAGGCGGGACGGGGGCCCTGGGGGGTAGCAATGCGACCGGAGCATCACACCGGGCCCTCATACATGTCGTACGGTGTGGTGGCATGTCCGAAGAGGCGGCATGCATCTCCGGGGTGTGGCCCCCCTCACGGACGGCGATGACACTGTAGTAAACGTTCTGCGGTAACGATGTGGCATGAATATTATTAGATACTCGGAGCGCGATAAAATCATGAGTTTTTTACACGACGAGGGCACATGTGCTATAGCACTGATGGTAAATTTTCATCATTTTTGGTGATGGAGAAGTATCTGAACACTTCCCTCTCCGCGGATTGCTCTTCGCGTGTCTACGACTGTGGCCGGCGGCCTCCGAAGGCTAGCACATGCCGTCAAATCTTGTGTAGGCGGCCTCTCACAAGTCTGGAAGTGTTGTGGCGGTTGCAAACGCCCGGCCCGCGTCTCCGGGGTGTGCCACCCCTCACGGACGATGCCGCCGCCGGCACCTGGAGGGGGAAACGGACGCGTCGGGTCTACACTGATGGGGTCTTGCAGTGGATTTTGCCCGGCTGTTGCTCAAATGTGTTCCTATGGGCTGACCTAACACAACCGGGTGGAGAGTTCCACTGGTCAAAGCCCGTCCGTGCAAAGTCAAAGGGCTAGTTCCCGTGGTCAAACGCTACAGGGTTAGGCGGGACGGGGCCCTGGGGGGGTAGCAATGCCACCGGAGCATCGCACCGGCCACTCATACATGCCGTACGGTCTGGTGGCATGTCCGAAGAGGCGGCACGCGTCTCCGGGGTGTGGCCCCCCTCACGGACGGCGACGACACAGTAGTAGACGTTCTACCGTAATGATGCGGCATGCATATTATTAAATACACGGAGCGCGATAAAATCATGAGTTTTTTACACGACGTGGGCACATGTGCTTTAGGACTGATGCAAATTTTTCATAATTTTTGGTGATTTAGAAGTATCTGAACACTTCGCTCTCCGTGGATTGCTCTTCGCGTGTCTACGACTATGGCCGGCGGCCTCCGGGGGCTAGCACATGCCGCCAAATGTTGCGTAGCCGGCATCTCACAAGTCTGGAAGTGTTGTGGCGGTTGCAAACGCCCGGCCCGCATCTCTGGGGTGTGCCCCCCCTCACGGACGGCACCGCCGCCGGCACCTAGAGGGGGGAAACGGACGCATCTGGTCTACACAAATGGGGTCTTGCTGTGGCTTTGGCCCGGATGTTGCTCCAAAGTGTTCCTATGGGCTGAGCTAACACAACCGGGTGGTGAGTTCCACTGGTCAAAGCCCATCTATGCAAAGTCAAAGGGCTAGATCCTGTGGTCAAACGCTATAGGGTTAGGCGGGACGGGGGCCCTGGGGGGTAGCAATGCCACCGGAGCATCGCACCGGGCCCTCATACATGTCGTACGGTGTGGTGGCATGTCCGAAGAGGCGGCATGCATCTCCGGGGTGTGGCCCCCCTCACGGAAGGTGATGACACTGTAGTAGACGTTCTGCGGTAACGATGCGGCATGAATATTATTAAATACTCGGAGCGCGATAAAATCATGAGTTTTTTACACGACGTGGGCACATGTGCTATAGCACTGATGGTAAATTTTCATAATTTTTGGTGATGGAGAAGTATCTGAACACTTCCCTCTCCGCGGATTGCTCTTCGCATGTCTACGACTGTGGCCGGCGGCCTCCGGGGGCTAGCACATACCGCCAAATCTTGCGTAGGCGGCCTCTCATAAGTCTGGAAGTGTTGTGGCTGTTACAAACGCCCGGCCCGCGTCTCCGGGGTGTGCCCCCCTCACTGACGATGCCGCCGCCGGCACCTGGAGGGGGGAAACGGACGCGTCGGGTCTACACGGATGGGGCCTGGAAGTTGCTCCAAAGTGTTCCTATGGGCTGACCTAACACAACCGGGTGGAGAGTTCCACTGGTTAAAGACTGCCCGTGCAAAGTCAAAGCGCTATATCCCGTGGTCAAACGCTACAGGGTTAGGCGGGACGGGGGCCCTGGGGGTAGCAATGCCACCGGAGCATCGCACCGGGCCCTCATACATGCCGTACGGTGTGGTTGCATGTCCGAAGAGGCGGCACGCGTCTCCGGGGTGTGCCCACCCTCACGGACGGCGATAAGTCTGGAAGTGTTGTGGCGGTTGCAAACGCCCGGCCCACGTCTCTTGCGTGTGCCCCCCCCCTCACGGATAAAATCATGAGTTTTTTACACGACGTGGGCACATGTGCTATAGGACTGATGGTAATTTTTCATAATTTTTGGTGATGGAGAAGTATCTGAACACTTCCCTCTCCGCGGATTGCTCTTCGCGTGTCTACGACTGTGGCCGGCGGCCTCCGTGGGCTAGCACATGCCGCCAAATCTTGCGTAGGCGGCCTCTCAGAAGTCTGGAAGTGTTGTGGCGGTTGCAAACGCCCGGCCCACGTCTCCGGGGTGTGCCCCCCCCTCACGGACGGCGCCGCCACCGGCACCTAGAGGGGGGAAACGGATGCGTCGGGTCTACACGGATGGGGTCTTGCTGTGCCTTTGGCCCGGATAATCCTCCAAAGTGTTCCTATGGGCTGACCTAACACAACCGGGTGGAGAGTTCCACTGGTGAAAGCCCGTCCGTGCAAAGTCAAAGAGCTAGATCCCGTGGTCAAACGCTACAGGGTTAGGCGGGACGGGGGCCCTGGGGGGTAGCAATGCGACCGGAGCATCGCACCGGGCCCTCATACATGCCGTACGGTGTGGTGGCATGTCCGAAGAGGAGGCACGCGTCTCCGGGGTGTGGCCCCCTCACGGACGGCGATGACACAGTAGTAGATGTTCTGCGGTAACGATGCGATGTGAATATTATTAAATACTCGGAGCGCGATAAAATCATGAGTTTTTTACACGACGTGGGCACATGTGCTATAGGACTGATGGTAATTTTTCATAGTTTTTGGTGATGGAGAAGTATCTGAACACTTCCCTCTCCGCGGATTGCTCTCCGCGTGTCTACGACTGTGGCCTGCGGCCTCCGGGGCTAGCACATGCCGCCAAATCTTTCTTAGGCGGCCTCTCACAAGTCTGGAAGTGTTGTGGCGGTTGCAAGTGCCCGGCCCGCGTCTTCGGTGCGTGCCCCCCCTCACGGACGGCGCCGCCGCCGGCACCTGGAGGGGGGAAACGGACGCGTCGGTTCTACACGGAGGGGGTCGTGCTGTGGCTTTGGCCCGGATGATGCTCCAAAGTGTTCCTATGGGCTGACCTAACACAACCGGGTGGAGAGTTCCACTGGTTAATGCCCATCCGTGCAAAGTCAAAGGGCTAGATCCCGTGGTCAAACGCTACAGGGTTAGGCAGGACAGGGGCCCTGGGGGTAGCAATGCCGCCGGAGCATCGCACCGGGCCCTCATACATGTCGTACGGTGTGGTGGCATGTCCAAAGAGGCGGCACGCGTCTCCGAGTTGTGGCCCCCCTCACGGACGGCGATGACACAGTAGTAGACATTTTGCGGTAACGATGCGGCGTGAATATTATTAAATACTCGGAGCGCGATAAAATCATGAGTTTTTTACACGACGTGGGCACATGTGCTATAGGACTGATGGTAATTTTTCATAGTTTTTGGTGATGGAGAACTATCTGAACACTTCCCTCTCCACGGATTGCTCTTCGCGTGTCTACGACTGTGGCCTGCGGCCTCCGGCCTCCGGGGGCTAGCACATGCCACCAAATCTTGCGTAGGCGGCCTCTCACAAGTCTGGAAGTGTTGTGGCAGTTGCAAACGCCCGACCCGCGTCTCCGGGGTGTGCCCCCCCTCACGGACGGCACCGCCGCCGGCACCTGGAGGGGGGAAACGGACGCGTCGGGTCTACACGGATGGGGTCTGGCTGTGGCTTTGGCCCGGATGTTGCTCCAAAGTGTTCCTATGGGCTGACCTAACACAACCCGGTGGAGAGTTCCACTGGTCAAAGCCCGCGCGTGCAAACTCAAAGAGCTAGATCCTGTTGTCAAACGCTACAGGGTTAGGCGGGACGGGGGCCCTGGGGGGTAGCAATGCGACCGGAGCATCGCACCGGGCCCTCATACATGCCGTACGGTGTGGTGGCATGTCCGAAGAGGCGGCACGCGTCTCCGGGGTGTGGCCCCCTCACAGACGGCGATGACACAGTAGTAGATGTTCTGCGGTAACGATGCGACGTGAATATTATTAAATACTCGGAGCGCGATAAAAGCATGAGTTTTTTACACGACGTGGGCACATGTGCTATAGTACTGATGGTAATTTTTCATAGTTTTTGGTGATGGAGAAGTATCTGAACAGTTCCCTCTCCGCGGATTGCTCTCCGCGTGTCTACGACTGTGGCCTGGGCCTCCGGGGGCTAGCACATGCCGCCAAATCTTTCTTAGGCGGCCTCTCACAAGTCTGGAAGTGTTGTGGGGGTTGCAAGTGCCCGGCCCGCGACTTCTGTGTGTGGCCCCCCCTCACGGACGGCGACGCCGCCGGCACCTGGAGGGGGGAAACGGACGCGTCGGGTCTACACTCATGGGGTCTTCCTGTGGATTTGGTCCGGATGTTGCTCCAAAGTGTTCCTGTGGGCTGACCTAACACAACCGGGTGGAGAGTTCCACTGGTCAAAGCCCGTCCGTGCAAAGTCAAAGGGCTAGATCCCGTGGTCAAACGCTACAGGGTTAGGCGGGACGGGGCCCTAGGGGGGTAGCAATGCCACCGGAGCATCGCACCGGGCCCTCATACATGCCGTACGGTGTGGTGGCATGTCCGAAGAGGCGGCACGCGTCTCCGGGGTGTGGCCCCCCTCACGGACGGCGACGGCACAGTAGTAGACGTTCTACCGTAATGATGCGGCATGCATATTATTAAATACTCGGAGCGCGATAAAATCATGAGTTTTTTACACGACGTGGGCACATGTGCTTTAGGACTGATGCAAATTTTTCATAATTTTTGGTGATTTAGAAGTATCTGAACACTTCCCTCTCCGTGGATTGCTCTTCGCGTGTCTACGACTATGGCCGGCGGCCTCCGGGGGCTAGCACATGCCGCCAAATCTTGCGTAGCCGGCATCTCACAAGTCTGGAAGTGTTGTGGCGGTTGCAAACGCCCGGCCCGCATCTCTGGGGTGTGCCCCCCCCCACGGACGGCGCCGCCGCTGGCACCTAGAGGGGGGAAACGGACGCATCTGGTCTACACGGATGGGGTCTTGCTGTGGCTTTGTCCCGGATGTGGCTCCAAAGTGTTCCTATGGGCTGAGCTAACACAACCGGGTGGTGAGTTCCACTGGTCAAAGCCCATCTGTGCAAAGTCAAAGGGCTAGATCCCGTGGTCAAACGCTATAGGGTTAGGCGAGACGGGGGCCCTGGGGGCTAGCAATGCCACCGGAGCATCGCACCGGGCCCTCATACATGGCGTACGGTGTGGTGGCATGTTCGAAGAGGCGGCACGCGTCTCCGGTGTGTGGCCGCCCTCACGGACGGCGACGACACAGTAGTAGACGTTCTGCGGTAACGATGCGGCGTGAACATTATTAAATACTCGGAGCGCGATAAAATCATGAGTTTTTTACACGACATGGGCACATGTGCCATAGGACTGATGGTAATTTTTCATAATTTTTGGTGATGGAGAAATATCTGAACACTTCCCTCTGCGCGGATTGCTCTTCGCGTGTCTACGACTGTGGCCGGCGGCCTCTGGGGGCTAGCACATGCCGCCAAATCTTGCGTAGGCGGCCTCTCACAAGTCTGGAAGTGTTGTGGCAGTTGCAAATGCCCGGCCCGCGTCTCCGGGGTGTGCCCCCCCTCACGGACGGCACCGCCGCCGGGACCTGGAGGGGGGAAACGGACGCGTCGTGTCTACACGCATGGGGTCTTGCTGTGGCTTTGGCCCGGATGTTGCTCCAAAGTGTTCCTATGGGCTGACCTAACACAACCGGGTGGAGAGTTCCACTGGTCAAAGCCCGCGCGTGCAAAGTCAAAGAGCTAGATCCCGTGGTCAAACGCTACAGGGTTAGGCGGGACGAGGGCCCTGGGGGGTAGCAATGCCACCGGAGCATCGCACCGGGCCCTCATACATGCCGTACGGTGTGGTGGAATGTCCGAAGAGGCGGCACGCGTCTCCGGTGTGTGGCCGCCCTCACAGACGACGATGACACAGTAGTAGACGTTCTGCCATAACGATGCGGCGTGAATATTATGAAATACTCGGAGCGCGATAAAATCATGAGTTTTTTACACGACGTGGGCACATGTGGTTTAGGACTAATGGTAATTTTACATAAATTTTGGTGATGGAGAAGTATCTGAACACTTCCCTCTCCGCGGATTGCTCTTCTCGTGTCTACGACTATGGCCGGTAGCCTCTGGGGGCTAGCACATGCTGCCAAATCTTGCGTAGGCGGCCTCTCACAAGTTTGGAAGTGTTGTGGCAGTTGCAAACGCCCGGCCCACGTCTCCGGGGTGTGCCCCCCTCACGGACGGCGCCGCCGCCGGTACCTGGAGGGGGGAAACGGACGCGTCGGGTCTACACGGATGGGGTCTTGCTGTGGCTTTGTCCCGGATGTTGCTCCGAAGTGATCCTATGGGCTGACCTAACACAACCGGGTGGAGAGTTCCACTGGTCAAAGCCCGTCCGTGCAAAGTCAAAGGGCTAGATCCCGTGGTCAAACGCTATAGGGTTAGGCGGGACGCGGCCCTCGGGGGGTAGCAATGCCACCGGAGCATCGCACCGGGCCCTCATACATGCCGTACAGTGTGGTGGCATGTCCGAAGAGGCGGTACGCGTCTCCGGGGTGTGGCCCCCCTCACGGACGGCGATGACACAGTAGTAGACGTTCTGCCGTAACGATGCGGCATGAATATTATTAAATACTTGGAGCGTGATAAAATCATGAGTTTTTTACACGACGTGGGCACATGTGCTATAGGACTGATGGTAATTTTTCATAGTTTTTGGTGATGGAGAACTATCTGAACACTTCCCTCTCCGCGGATTGCTCTTCGCGTGTCTACGACTGTGGCCTGCGGCCTCCGGGGGCTAGCACATGCCGCCAAATCTTGCGTAGGCGGCCTCTCACAAGTCTGGAAGTGTTGTGGCAGTTGCAAACGCCCGACCCGCGTCTCCGGGGTGTGCCCCCCCCTCACGGACGGCACCGCCGCCGGCACCTGGAGGGGGGAAACGGACGCGTCGGGTCTACACGGATGGGGTCTTGCTGTGGCTTTGGCCCGGATGTTGCTCCAAAGTGTTCCTATGGGCTGACCTAACACAACCCGGTGGAGAGTTCCACTGGTCAAAGCCCGCGCGTGCAAACTCAAAGAGCTAGATCCTGTTGTCAAACGCTACAGGGTTAGGCGGGACGGGGGCCCTGGGGGGTAGCAATGCGACCGGAGCATCGCACCGGGCCCTCATACATGCCGTACGGTGTGGTGGCATGTCCGAAGAGGCGGCACGCGTCTCCGGGGTGTGGCCCCCTCACAGACGGCGATGACACAGTAGTAGATGTTCTGCGGTAACGATGCGACGTGAATATTATTAAATACTCGGAGCGCGATAAAAGCATGAGTTTTTTACACGACGTGGGCACATGTGCTATAGTACTGATGGTAATTTTTCATAGTTTTTGGTGATGGAGAAGTATCTGAACAGTTCCCTCTCCGCGGATTGCTCTCCGCGTGTCTACGACTGTGGCCTGGGCCTCCGGGGGCTAGCACATGCCGCCAAATCTTTCTTAGGCGGCCTCTCACAAGTCTGGAAGTGTTGTGGCGGTTGCAAGTGCCCGGCCCGCGACTTCGGTGTGTGGCCCCCCCTCACGGACGGCGACGCCGCCGGCACCTGGAGGGGGGAAACGGACGCGTCGGGTCTACACTCATGGGGTCTTCCTGTGGATTTGGTCCGGATGTTGCTCCAAAGTGTTCCTGTGGGCTGACCTAACACAACCGGGTGGAGAGTTCCACTGGTCAAAGCCCGTCCGTGCAAAGTCAAAGGGCTAGATCCCGTGGTCAAACGCTACAGGGTTAGGCGGGACGGGGCCCTAGGGGGGTAGCAATGCCACCGGAGCATCGCACCGGGCCCTCATACATGCCGTACGGTGTGGTGGCATGTCCGAAGAGGCGGCACGCGTCTCCGGGGTGTGGCCCCCCTCACGGACGGCGACGACACAGTAGTAGACGTTCTACCGTAATGATGCGGCATGCATATTATTAAATACTCGGAGCGCGATAAAATCATGAGTTTTTTACACGACGTGGGCACATGTGCTTTAGGACTGATGCAAATTTTTCATAATTTTTGGTGATTTAGAAGTATCTGAACACTTCCCTCTCCGTGGATTGCTCTTCGCGTGTCTACGACTATGGCCGGCGGCCTCCGGGGGCTAGCACATGCCGCCAAATCTTGCGTAGCCGGCATCTCACAAGTCTGGAAGTGTTGTGGCGGTTGCAAACGCCCGGACCGCATCTCTGGGGTGTGCCCCCCCTCACGGACGGCGCCGCCGCCGGCACCTAGAGGGGGGAAACGGACGCATCTGGTCTACACGGATGGGGTCTTGCTGTGGCTTTCTCCCGGATGTGGCTCCAAAGTGTTCCTATGGGCTGAGCTAACACAACCGGGTGGTGAGTTCCACTGGTCAAAGCCCATCTGTGCAAAGTCAAAGGGCTAGATCCCGTGGTCAAACGCTATAGGGTTAGGCGGGACGGGGGCCCTGGGGGCTAGCAATGCCACCGGAGCATCGCACCGGGCCCTCATACATGGCGTACGGTGTGGTGGCATGTTCGAAGAGGCGGCACGCGTCTCCGGTGTGTGGCCGCCCTCACGGACGGCGACGACACAGTAGTAGACGTTCTGCGGTAACGATGCGGCGTGAACATTATTAAATACTCGGAGCGCGATAAAATCATGAGTTTTTTACACGACATGGGCACATGTGCCATAGGACTGATGGTAATTTTTCATAATTTTTGGTGATGGAGAAATATCTGAACACTTCCCTCTGCGCGGATTGCTCTTCGCGTGTACGACTGTGGCCGGCGGCCTCTGGGGGCTAGCACATGCCGCCAAATCTTGCGTAGGCGGCCTCTCACAAGTCTGGAAGTGTTGTGGCAGTTGCAAATGCCCGGCCCGCGTCTCCGGGGTGTGCCCCCCCTCACGGACGGCACCGCCGCCGGGACCTGGAGGGGGGAAACGGACGCGTCGTGTCTACACGCATGGGGTCTTGCTGTGGCTTTGGCCCGGATGTTGCTCCAAAGTGTTCCTATGGGCTGACCTAACACAACCGGGTGGAGAGTTCCACTGGTCAAAGCCCGCGCGTGCAAAGTCAAAGAGCTAGATCCCGTGGTCAAACGCTACAGGGTTAGGCGGGACGAGGGCCCTGGGGGGGTAGCAATGCCACCGGAGCATCGCACCGGGCCCTCATACATGCCGTACGGTGTGGTGGAATGTCCGAAGAGGCGGCACGCGTCTCCGGTGTGTGGCCCCCCTCACAGACGACGATGACACAGTAGTAGACGTTCTGCCATAACGATGCGGCGTGAATATTATGAAATACTCGGAGCGCGATAAAATCATGAGTTTTTTACACGACGTGTGCACATGTGCTTTAGGACTAATGGTAATTTTACATAAATTTTGGTGATGGAGAAGTATCTGAACACTTCCCTCTCCGCGGATTGCTCTTCTCGTGTCTACGACTATGGCCGGTAGCCTCCGGGGGCTAGCACATTCTGCCAAATCTTGCGTAGGCGTCCTCTCACAAGTTTGGAAGTGTTGTGGCGGTTGCAAACGCCCGGCCCGCATCTCCGGGGTGTGCCCCCCTCACGGACGGCGCCGCCGCCGGTACCTGGAGGGGGGAAACGGACGCGTCGGGTCTACACGGATGGGGTCTTGCTGTGGCTTTGTCCCGGATGTTGCTCCGAAGTGATCCTATGGGCTGACCTAACACAACCGGGTGGAGAGTTCCACTGGTCAAAGCCCGTCCGTGCAAAGTCAAAGGGCTAGATCCCGTGGTCAAACGCTATAGGGTTAGGCGGGACGCGGCCCTCGGGGGGTAGCAATGCCACCGGAGCATCGCACCGGGCCCTCATACATGCCGTACGGTGTGGTGGCATGTCCGAAGAGGCGGTACGCGTCTCCGGGGTGTGGCCCCCCTCACGGACGGCGATGACACAGTAGTAGACGTTCTGCCGTAACGATGCGGCATGAATATTATTAAATACTCGGAGCGCGATAAAATCATGAGTTTTTTACACGACGTGGGCACATGTGCTATAGGACTGATGGTAATTTTTCTTAATTTTTGGTGATGGAGAAGTATCTGAACACTTCCCTCTCCGCGGAT
This sequence comes from Triticum aestivum, assembly GCF_018294505.1. Classification (NCBI taxonomy): domain Eukaryota; kingdom Viridiplantae; phylum Streptophyta; class Magnoliopsida; order Poales; family Poaceae; genus Triticum; species Triticum aestivum. The sequence continues at coordinate 134,127 of NW_025228000.1, forward strand.
TGCTCTTCGCGTGTCTACGACTGTGGCCGGCGGCCTCGGGGGCTAGCACATGCTGCCAAATCTTGCGTAGGCGGCCTCTCACAAGTCTATAAGTGTTGTGGAGGTTACAAACGCCCGGCCCGCGTCTCCGGGGTGTGCCCCCCCTCAGTGACGATGCCGCCGCCGGCACCTAGAGGGGGAAACGGACGCGTCGGGTCTACACGGATGGGGTCTTGCTGTGGCTTTGGCCCGGATGTTGCTCCAAAGTGTTCCTATGGGCTGACCTAACACAACCGGGTGGAGAGTTCCACTGGTCAAAGCCCGTCCGTGCAAAGTCAAAGGGCTAGATCCCGTGGTCAAACGCTACAGGGTTAGGCGGGACGGGGGCCTTGGGGGGGGGTAGCAATGGAACCGGAGCATCGCACCGGGCCCTCATATATGCCGTACGGTGTGGTGGCATGTCCGAAGAGGCGGCACGCGTCTCCGGGGTGTGGCCCCCCTCACGGACGGCGATGACACAGTAGTAGACGTTCTGGGGTAACGATGCGGCGTGAATATTATTAAATACTCGGAGCGCGATAAAATCATGAGTTTTTTACACGACGTGGGCTCATGTGCTATAGGACTGATGGTACTTTTTCTTAATTTTTGGTGATGGAGAAGTATCTGAACACTTCCCTCTCCGCGGATTGCTCTTCGCGTGTCTACGACTGTGGCCGGCGGCCTCGGGGGCTAGCACATGCTGCCAAATCTTGCGTAGGCGGCCTCTCACAAGTCTATAAGTGTTGTGGAGGTTACAAACGCCCGGCCCGCGTCTCCGGGGTGTGCCCCCCCTCAGTGACGATGCCGCCGCCGGCACCTAGAGGGGGAAACGGACGCGTCGGGTCTACACGGATGGGGTCTTGCTGTGGCTTTGGCCCGGATGTTGCTCCAAAGTGTTCCTATGGGCTGACCTAACACAACCGGGTGGAGAGTTCCACTAGTCAAAGCCCGCCCGTGCAAAGTCAAAGTGCTATATCCCGTGGTCAAACGCTACAGGGTTAGGCGGGACGGGGGCCCTGGGGGGTAGCAATGCCACAGGAGCATCGCACCGGGCCCTCATACATGCCGTACGGTGTGGTGGCACGTCCGAAGAGGCGGCACGCGTCTCCGGGGTGTGGCCCCCCTCACAGACGGCGACGACACAGTAGTAGACGTTCTGCGGTAACGATGCGGCGTGAATATTATTAAATACTCGGAGCGCGATAAAATCATGAGTTTTTTACACGACGTGGGCACATGTGCTATAGGACTGATGGTAATTTTTCATAATTTTTGGTGATGGAGAAATATCTGAACACTTCCCTCTGCGCGGATTGCTCTTCGCGTGTCTACGACTGTGGCCGGCGGCCTCTGGGGGCTAGCACATGCCGCCAAATCTTGCGTAGGCGGCCTCTCACAAGTCTGGAAGTGTTGTGGTAGTTGCAAATGCCCGGCCCGCGTCTCCGGGGTGTGCCCCCCCTCACGGACGGCACCGCCGCCGGCACCAGGAGGGGGGAAACGGACGCGTCGGGTCTACATGGATGGGGTCTTGTTGTGGCTTTGGACAGGATGTTGCTCCAAAGTGTTCCTATGGGCTGACCTAACACAACCGGGTGGAGAGTTCCACTGGTCAAAGCCCATCCGTGCAAAGTCAAAGGGCTAGATCCCGTGGTCAAACGCTACAGGGTTAGGCGGGACGGGGGCCTTGGGGGGGGGGGGTACCAATGGAACCGGAGCATCGCACCGGGCCCTCATATATGCCGTACGGTGTGGTGGCATGTCCGAAGAGGCGGCACGCGTCTCCGGGGTGTGGCCCCCCTCACGGACGGCGATGACACAGTAGTAGACGTTCTGTGGTAACGATGCGGCGTGAATATTATTAAATACTCGAAGCGCGATAAAATCATGAGTTTTTTACACGACGTGGGCACATGTGCTATAGGACTGATGGTAATTTTTCTTAATTTTTGGTGATGGAGAAGTATCTGAACACTTCCCTCTCCGCGGATTGCTCTTCGCGTGTCTACGACTGTGGCCGGCGGCCTCGGGGGCTAGCACATACCGCCAAATCTTGCGTAGGCGGCCTCTCACAAGTCTATAAGTGTTGTGGAGGTTACAAACGCCCGGCCCGCGTCTCCGGGGTGTGCCCCCCCTCAATGACGATGCCGCCGCCGGCACCTGGAGGGGGAAACGGACGCGTCGGGTCTACACGGATGGGGTCTTGCTGTGGCTTTGGCCCGGATGTTGCTCCAAAGTGTTCCTATGGGCTGACCTAACACAACCGGGTGGAGAGTTCCACTGGTCAAAGCCCGCCCGTGCAAAGTCAAGGCGCTATATCCCGTGGTCAAACGCTACAGGGTTAGGCGGGACGGGGGCCCTGGGGGGTAGCAATGCCACAGGAGCATCGCACCGGGCCCTCATACATGCCGTACGGTGTGGTGGCACGTCCGAAGAGGCGGCACGCGTCTCCGGGGTGTGGCCCCCCTCACAGACGGCGACGACACAGTAGTAGACGTTCTGCGGTAACGATGCGGCGTGAATATTATTAAATACTCGGAGCGCGATAAAATCATGAGTTTTTACACGACGTGGGCACATGTGCTATAGGACTGATGGTTATTTTTCATAATTTTTGGTGATGGAGAAATATCTGAACACTTCCCTCTGCGCGGATTGCTCTTCGCGTGTCTACGACTGTGGCCGGCGGCCTCTGGGGGCTAGCACATGCCGCCAAATCTTGCGTAGGCGGCCTCTCACAAGTCTGGAAGTGTTGTGGTAGTTGCAAATGCCCGGCCCGCGTCTCGGGGGTGTGCCGCCCCTCACGGACGGCACCGCCGCCGGCACCTCGAGGGCGGAAACGGATGCGTCGTGTCTACACGCATGGGGTCTTGCTGGGGCTTTGGCCCGGATGTTGCTCCAAAGTGTTCCTATAGGCTGACCTTACACAACCGGGTGGAGAGTTCCACTGGTGAAAGCCCGCGCGTGCAAAGTCAAAGAGCTAGATCCCGTGGTCAAACGCTACAGTGTTAGGCGGGACGGGGGCCCTGGGGGGTAGCAATGCCACCGGAGCATCGCACCGGGCCCTCATACATGCCGTACGGTGTGGTGGAATGTCCGAAGAGGTGGCACGCGTTTCCGGTGTGTGGCCCCCCTCACGGACGACGATGACACAGTAGTAGACGTTCTGCCATAACGATGCGGCGTGAATATAATGAAATACTCGAAGCGCGATAAAATCATGAGTTTTTTACACGACGTGGGCACATGTGCTTTAGGACTAATGGTAATTTTACATAATTTTTGGTGATGGAGAAGAATGTGAACACTTCCCTCTCCGCGGATTGCTCTTCGCGTGTCTACGACTGTGGCCGGCAGCCTCCGGGGACTAGCACATGCTGCCAAATCTTGCGTAGACGGCCCTCACAAGTCTGGAAGTGCTATGGCGGTTGCAAACGCCCGGCTCGCGTCTCCGGGGTGTGCCCCCCCTCACGGACGGCGCCGCCGCCGGTACCTGGACGGGGGAAACGGACGCGTCGGGTCTACATGGATGGGGTCTTGCTGTGGCTTTGTCCCGGATGTTGCTCCGAAGTGATCCTCTGGGCTGACCTAACACAACCTGGTGGAGAGTTCCACTAGTCAAAGCCCGTCCGTGCAAAGTCAAAGGGCTAGATCCCGTGGTCAAACGCTATAGGGTTAGGCGGGACGCGGCCCTCGGGGGGTAGCAATGCCACCGGAGCATCGCACCGGGCCCTCATACATGACGTACGGTGTGGTGGCATGTCCGAAGAGGCGGCACGCGTCTCCGGGGTGTGGCCCCCCTCACGGACGGCGATGACACAGTAGTACACGTTCTGCCGTAACGATGCGGCATGAATATTATTAAATACTCAGAGCGTGATAAAATCATGAGTTTTTTACACGATGTGGGCACATGTGCTTTAGGACTGATGGTAATTTTTCATAATTTTTGGTGATGGAGAAGTATCTGAACACTTCCCTCTCCACGGATTGCTCTTTGCGTGTCTGCGACTGTGGCCGGCGGCCTCTGGGGCTAGCACATGCTGCCGGAGCATCGCACCGGGCCCTCATACATGCCGTACGGTGTGGTGGCATGTCCGAAGAGGCGGCACGCGTCTCCGGGGTGTGGCCCCCCTCACGGGCGGCGATGACACAGTAGTAGACGTTCTGCGGTAACGATGCAGCGTGAATATTATTAAATACTCGGAGCGCGATAAAATCACGAGTTTTTTACACGACGTGGGCACATGTGCTATAGGACTGATGGTAATTTTTCATAATTTTTTGTGATGGAGAAGTATCTGAACACTTCCCTCTCCGCGGATTGCTCTTCGTGTGTCTATGACTGTGGCATGCGGCCTCTGGGGGCTTGCACCTGCCGCCAAATCTTGCGTAGGTGGCCCCTCACAAGTCTGGAAGTGTTGTGGCGGTTGCAAACGCCCGGCCCACGTCTCCGGGGTGTGCCCCCCCCCTCACGGACGGCGCCGCCAACGGCACCTGGATTGGGGAAACGGATGCGTCGGGTCTACACGGATGGGGTCTTGCTGTGCCTTTGGCCCGGATATTGCTCCAAAGTGTTCCTATGGGCTGACCTAACACAACCGGGTCGAGAGTTCCACGGGTGAAAGCCCGTCCGTGCAAAGTCAAAGAGCTAGATCCCGTGGTCAAACGCTACAGGGTTAGGCGGGACGGGGCCCCTGGGGGGTAGCAATTCGACCGGAGCATCGCACCGGGCCCTCATACATGCCGTACGGTGTGGTGGCATGTCCGAATAGGCGGCACGCGTCTCCGGGTGTGGCCCCCTCACGGACTGCGATGACACAGTAGTAGATGTTCTGCGGTAACGATGCGACGTGAATATTATTAAATACTCGGAGCGCGATAAAATCATGTGTTTTTTACACGACATGGTCACATGTGCTATAGGGCTGATGGTAATTTTTCATAGTTTTTGGTGATGGAGAAGTTTCTGAACACTCCCCTCTCCGCGGATTGCTCTCCGCGTGTCTACGACTGTGGCCTGCGGCCTCCGGGGGCTAGCACATGGCTTCAAATCTTTCTTAGGCGGCCTCTCACAAGTCTGGAAGTGTTGTGGTGGTTGCAAGTGCCCGGCCCGCGTCTTCGGTGTGTGCCCCCCTCACGGACGGCGCCGCCGCCGGCGCGTCGGGTCTACACGGAGCGGGTCTTGCTGTGGCTTTGGCCCGGATGTTGGTCCAAAGTGTTCCTATGGGCTGACCTAACACAACCTGGTGGAGAGTTCCACTGGTCAAAGCGCATCCGTGCAAAGTCAAAGGGCTAGATCCCGTGGTCAAACGCTACAGGGTTAGGCGGGACGGGGGCCCTGGGGGTAGCAATGCCATGGGAGCATCGCACCGGGCCCTCATACATGCCGTACGGTGTGGTGGCATGTCCAAAGAGGCGGCACGCGTCTCCGGGTTGTGGCCCCCCTCACGGACGGCGATGACATAGTAGTAGACATTTTGCGGAAACGATGCGGCGTGAATATTATTAAATACTCGGAGCGCGATAAAATCATGAGTTTTTTACACGACGTGGGCACATGTGCAATAGGACTGATGGTAATTTTTCATAGTTTTTGGTGATGGAGAACTATCTGAACACTTCCCTCTCCGCGGATTGCTCTTCGCGTGTCTACGACTGTGGCATGCAGCCTCCGGGGGCTAGCACATGCCGCCAAATCTTGCGTAGGCGGCCTCTCACAAGTCTGGAAGTGTTGTGGCAGTTGCAAACGCCCGGCCCGCGTCTCCGGGGTGTGCCTCCCCCCTCACGGACGGCACCGCCTCCGGCACCTGGAGGGGGGAAACGGATGCGTCGGGTCTACACGGATGGGGTCTTGCTGTGGCTTTGGCACGGATGTTGCTCACAAGTGTTCCTATGGGCTGACCTAACACTATCCGGTGGAGAGTTCCACTGGTCAAAGCCCGCACGTGCAAAGTCAAAGAGCTAGATCCTGTTGTCAAACGCTACAGGGTTATGCGGGACGGGGGCCCTGGGGGGTAGCAATGCGACCGGAGCATCGCACCGGGCCCTCATACATGCCGTACGGTGTGGTGGCATGTCTGAAGAGGCGGCACGCGTCTCCGGGGTGTGGCCCCCTCACGGACGGCGATGACACAGTAGTAGATGTTCTGCGGTAACGATGCGACGTGAATATTATTAAATACTCGGAGCGCGATAAAATCATGAGTTTTTTACACGACGTGGGTACATGTGCTATAGGACTCATGGTAATTTTTCATAGTTTTTGGTGCTGGAGAAGTATTTGAACACTTCCCTCTCCGCGGATTGCTCTCCGCGTCTCTACGACTGTGGCCTGCGGCCTCCGGGGGCTAGCACATGCCGCCAAATATTTCTTAGGCGGCCTCTCACAAGTCTGGAAGTGTTGTGGCGGTTGCAAGTGCTCGGCCCGCGTCTTCGGTGTGTGCCCCCCCTCACGGATGGCGACGCCGCCGGCACTTGGAGGGGGGAAACAGACGCGTCGGGTCTACACGGAGGGGGTCTTGCGTGGCTTTGGCCCGGATGTTGCTCCAAAGTGTTCCTATGGGCTGACCTAACACAACCGGGTGGAGAGTTCCACTGGTCAAAGCCCGTCTGTGCAAAGTCAAAGGGCTAGATCCCGTGGTCAAACGCTACAGGGTTAGGCGGGACGGGGGCCCTGGGGGGTAGCGATGCCACCGGAGCATCACACCGGGCCCTCATACATGTCGTACGGTGTGGTGGCATGTCCGAAGAGGCGGCATGCATCTCCGGGGTGTGGCCCCCCTCACGGACAGCGATGACACTGTAGTAGACGTTCTGCGGTAACGATGCGGCATGAATATTATTAAATACTCGGAGCGCGATAAAATCATGAGTTTTTTACACGACGAGGGCACATGTGCTATAGCACTGATGGTAAATTTTCATCATTTTTGGTGATGGAGAAGTATCTGAACACTTCCCTCTCCGCGGATTGCTCTTCGCGTGTCTACGACTGTGGCCGGCGGCCTCCGGGGGCTAGCACATGCCGCCAAATCTTGCGTAGGCGGCCTCTCACAAGTCTGGAAGTGTTGTGGCAGTTGCAAACGCCCGGCCCGCGTCTCCGGGGTGTGCCACCCCTCACGGACGATGCCGCCGCCGGCACCTGGAGGGGGGAAACGGACGCGTCGGGTCTACACTGATGGTGTATTCCTGTGGATTTGGCCCGGATGTTGCTCCTAAGTGTTCCTATGGGCTGACCTAACACAACCGGGTGGAGAGTTCCACTGGTCAAAGCCCGTCCGTGCAAAGTCAAAGGGCTAGATCCCGTGGTCAAACGCTACAGGGTTAGGCGGGATGGGGCCCTGGGGGGTGGCAATGCCACCGGAGCATCGCACCGGGCCCTCATACATGCCGTACGGTGTGGTGGCATGTCCGAAGAGGCGGCACGTGTCTCTGGGGTGTGGCCCCCCTCACGGACGGCGACGACACAGTAGTAGACGTTCTACCGTAATGATGCGGCATGCATATTATTAAATACTCGGAGCGCGATAAAATCATGAGTTTTTTACATGACGTGGGCACATGTGCTTTAGGACTGATTCAAATTTTTCATAAATTTTGGTGATTTAGAAGTATCTGAACACTTCCCTCTCCGTGGATTGCTCTTCGCGTGTCTACGACTATGGCCGGCGGCCTCCGGGGGCTAGCACATGCCGCCAAATCTTGCGTAGCCGGCATCTCACAAGTCTGGAAGTGTTGTGGCGGTTGCAAACGCCCGGCCCGCGTCTCTGGGGTGTGGCCCCCCTCACGGACGGCGCCGCCGCCGACACCTCTCACAAGTCTGGAAGTGTTGTGGCGGTTGCAAACGCCCGGCCCGCGTCTCTGGGGTGTGCCCCCCTCACGGACGGCGCCGCCGCCGACACCTAGAGGGGGGAAAAAGACGCATCTGGTCTACACGGATGGGGTCTTGCTGTGGCTTTGGCCCGGATGTTGCTCATAAGTGTTCCTATGGGCTGACCTAACACAACCGGGTGGTGAGTTCCACTGGTCAAAGCCCATCTGTGCAAAGTCAAAGGGCTAGATCCCGTGGTCAAACGCTACAGGGTTAGGCGGGTCGGGGGCCCTGGGGGGTAGCAATGCCACCGGAGCATCGCACCGGGCCCTCATACATGTCGTACGGTGTGGTGGCATGTCCGAAGAGGCGGCATGCATCTCCGGGGTGTGGCCCCCCTCACGGACAGCGATGACACTGTAGTAGACGTTCTGCGGTAACGATGCGGCATGAATATTATTAAATAGTCGGAGCGCGATAAAATCATGAGTTTTTTACACGACGTGGGCACATGTGCGATAGCACTGATGGTAAATTTTCATAATTTTTGGTGATGGAGAAGTATCTGAACACTTCCCTCTCCGCGGATTGCTCTTCGCGTGTCTACGACTGTGGCCGGCGGCCTCCGGGGGCTAGCAAATACCGCCAAATCTTGCGTAGGCGGCCTCTCACAAGTCTGGAAGTGTTGTGGCGGTTACAAACGCCCGGCCCGCGTCTCCGGGGTGTGCCCCCCTCACTGACGATGCCGCCGCCGGCACCTGGAGGGGGCAAACGAACGCGTCGGGTCTACACGGATGGGTTCTTGCTGTGGCTTTGGCCCGGATGTTGCTCCAATGTGTTCCTATGGGCTGACCTAACACAACCGGGTGGAGAGTTCCACTGGTCAAAGCCCGCCCGTGCAAAGTCAAAGCGCTATATCCCGTGGTCAAACGCTACAGGGTTAGGCGGGACGGGGGCCCTGGGGGTAGCAATGCCACCGGAGCATCGCACCGGGCCCTCATACATGCCGTACGGTGTGGTGGCATGTCCGAAGAGGCGGCACGCGTCTCCGGGGTGTGGCCCCCCTCACGGACGGCGACGACACAGTAGTAGACGTTCTGCGGTAACGATGCGGCGTGAATATTATTAAATACTCGGAGCGCGATAAAATCATGAGTTTTTTACACGACGTGGGCACATGTGCTATAGGACTGATGGTAATTTTTCATAGTTTTTGGTGATGGAGAAGTATCTGAACACTTCCCTCTCCGCGGATTGCTCTTCGCGTGTCTACAACTGTGGCCTGCGGCCTCCGGGGGCTAGCACATGCCGCCAAATCTTGCATAGGCGGCCTCTCACAAGTCTGGAAGTGTTGTGGCAGTTGCAAACGCCCGGCCCGCGTCTCCGGGGTGTGCCCCCCCCCCTCACGGACGGCACCGCCTCCGGCACCTGGAGGGGGGAAACGGACGCGTCGGGTCTACATGGATGGGGTCTTGCTGTGGCTTTGGCCCGGTTGTTGCTCCAAAGTGTTCCTATGGGCTGACCTAACACAATCCGGTGGAGAGTTCAACTGGTCAAACCCCGCGCGTGCAAAGTCAAAGAGCTAGATCCTGTTGTCAAACGCTACAGGGTTAGGCGGGACGGGGGCCCTGGGGGTAGCAATGCGACCGGAGCATCGCACCGGGCCCTCATACATGCCGTACGGTGTGGTGGCATGTCCGAAGAGGCGGCACGCGTCTCTGGGGTGTGGCCCCCTCACGGACGGCGATGACACAGTAGTAGATGTTCTGCGCTAACGATGCGACGTGAATATTATTAAATACTCGGAGCGCGATAAAATCATGAGTTTTTTTACACGACGTGGGCACATGTGCTATAGGACTGATGGTAATTTTTCATAGTTTTTGGTGATGGAGAAGTATCTGAACACTTCCCTCTCCGCGTGTCTACGACTGTGGCCTGCGGCCTCCGGGGGCTAGCACATGCCGCCAAATATTTCTTAGGCGGCCTCTCACAAGTCTGGAAGTGTTGTGGCGGTTGCAAGTGCTCGGCCCGCGTCTTCGGTGTGTGCCCCCCTCACGGACGGCGACGCCGCCGGCACCTGGAGGGGGGAAACAGACGCGTCGGGTCTACACGGAGGGGGTCTTGCGTGGCTTTGGCCCGGATGTTGCTCCAAAGTGTTCCTATGGGCTGACCTATTACAACCGGGTGGAGAGTTCCACTGGTCAAAGCCCGTCTGTGCAAAGTCAAAGGGCTAGATCCTGTGGTCAAACGCTACAGGGTTAGGCGGGACGGGGGCCCTGGGGGGTAGCGATGCCACCGGAGCATCACACCGGGCCCTCATACATGTCGTACGGTGTGGTGGCATGTCCGAAGAGGCGGCATGCATCTCCGGGGTGTGGCCCCCCTCACGGACGGCGATGACACTGTAGTAGACGTTCTGCGGTAACGATGCGGCATGAATATTATTAAATACTCGGAGCGCGATAAAATCATGAGTTTTTTACACGACGAGGGCACATGTGCTATAGCACTGATGGTAAATTTTCATCATTTTTGGTGATGGAGAAGTATCTGAACACTTCCCTCTCCGCGGATTGCTCTTCGCGTGTCTACGACTATGGCCGGCGGCCTCCGGGGGCTAGCACATGCCGCCAAATCTTGCGTAGGCGGCCTCTCACAAGTCTGGAAGTGTTGTGGCAGTTGCAAACGCCCGGCCCGCGTCTCCGGGGTGTGCCACCCCTCACGGACGATGCCGCCGCCGGCACCTGGACGGGGGAAACGGACGCGTCGTGTATACACGCATGGGGTCTTGCTGTGGCTTTGGCCCGGATGTTGCTCCAAAGTGTTCCTATGGGCTGACCTAACACAACAGGGTGGAGAGTTCCACTGGTCAAAGCCAGTGCGTGCAAAGTCAAAGAGCTAGATCCCGTGGTCAAACGCTACAGGGTTAGGCGGGACGGGGGCCCTGGGGGTGTAGCAATGCCACCGGAGCATCGCACTGGGCCCTCATACATGCCGTACGGTGTGGTGGAATGTCCGAAGAGGCGGCACGCGTCTCCGGTGTGTGGCCCCCCTCACGGACGACGATGACACAGTAGTAGACGTTCTGCCGTAACGATGCGGCGTGAATATTATGAAATACTCAGAGCACGATAAAATCATGAGTTTTTTACACGACGTGGGCACATGTGCTTTAGGACTAATGGTAATTTTACATAATTTTTTGTGATGGAGAAGTATCTGAACACTTCCCTCTCCGCGGATTGCTCTTCGCGTGTCTACGACTGTGGCCAGCAGCCTCCGGGGGCTAGCACATGCTGCCAAATCTTGCGTAGCCGGCATCTCACAAGTCTGGAAGTTTGTGGCGGTTGCAAACGCCCGGCCAGCGTCTCCGGGGTGTGCCCCCCTCACGGACGGCGCCGCCGCCGGCACCTGGAGGGGGGAAACGGACGCGTCGGGTCTACACGGATGGGGTCTTGTTGTGGCTTTGGCCCGGATGTTGCTCCAAAGTGTTCCTATGGGCTGACTTAACACAACCGGGTGGAGAGTTCCACTGGTCAAAGCCCGTCCGTGCAAAGTCAAAGGGCTAGATCCCGTGGTCAAACGCTACAGGGTTA